>NC_081411.1:88650835-88950835 GCF_030272615.1 Cryptomeria japonica | reverse complement strand
GATGTGTCGATTGACACGTTTTTTCAAAAGGTGATTAAGGTCCCGCCAAGGTGTAACTGGTGGTTATATAGGAAGTAAGACACGTGGTTGACTCTGAACTAAACCCGAAGAGTTTCCCAGGGCTAATGGGTGAGGGCCACGTGGCATTTTTTAACTGGTGAATAAGTGGGGTAAGCAATGTCTAGATAAAGGTCTCACTTAGAAGATGTTCATCTCAAGATTGATCCAACGCTTCTCATTATTTCATGGCCTGAAGATGGAAGCGGATTAACCCCTGCAAAATAGTGAAAAACCGTTAGACATCAAGATGAGGCACTGTTAGTGAAAAAGTTGATGGTCCCGGTAGGAGTTAAATGTCGGGTGGTTAGAGTTCCATCTAACGCTTGGCGTAGCTTCACAAAAGGAAAATGCTTGAGGGATAAAGCTTGGGAAATGAAGAAAATGAGGTAGGGCCCAAATGCAAAGGCAAAGAGGTTAAAAAAGTGTAAAGACTGATCAAGTCTCATCTGATTAGACGGCTGGCACAATTTCATTAGGCCAAATTGCTAGGATGTTATGCTCTGCGAAATGGCGAAAGAGAGAAAAGAAAATATATAGGCATGTTATGACCCGTTGGAGCAAAATTTTTGAATTCTTCTCTGAATTCAATTCTGAAAGGACAACCGAAGCATGCGGTATCAATGTCGCAATTAAGAGCCCGACTGCCGTATATGATCTTGCATCAATTGAATGAAGGAATAATTTTGAAAAATTGTTGTAGAGAATTTCTTCAAGCCAAAAAAAGGTTCTCTTGTACTCTTGCTTGGCAATTACTTGACAGTTTGTTTTAATTGGGGTTTTGATTTGTTACAAAATGGTTTAGGCTAGTAATTAAATTTCTTTCATAGTTTTTTAAGATGACACCTAAAAGAGAATTATCAAGAAAGTTTAATTACTAGGAGAGGGCTATCTGTGATGATTTCCTAGAACAGTTGACAATGTCAACTAATGTGGCAGCAAAGGTAAAGGAATTAACGCCAAGAGCTCCTCGCCTAAAACTAGGAGAAGGATTGTATGACAAGGGCAATTGGCTAAGAGACCCTCAAATTGGGTTGTCTGGATTGGGATTATTTGAGGTTGGATTTGGTATGAGAAACTCCCCAGCCCCAATGAACAGTATCTGGGAGTTGGACGTAGGCAAATTGGTGGCCCTTAGACTATTCATGGATGTGGATCTCCTAACTCAGATTACACACAACTATGACCCAATCACAAGGTGTGTTAAGGATATAAGTGGGTAAACCCTCATTAAAATAAATAATGAGGAGTTCAGAAATGCTCTTGGGCTTAGTGAATTTACCAATTTTTTAGAGCCTATTAATTTTAAATCACTAGCTCAGGTTTACAGTGTGCAGAGGAACCACCTTAGAAATGGGCCTCTTAAAGAATTCTTTATGAAGATAGGTGGATTAACTATTGTAGGAGCCAACACTAAGGAGTCTTTCTCTTTAAATCTGTTCACCCTTAGGGCCAAAGGATTATACTGGTCACTCTACCAAATTTTAGGAGAAGATGCTGAGGTAAATAAGCCAACTCATTACATGTTAATGATTGCTCAAACTTTGAATCCTTCTTTGGCAGTGACCTTTGATTATTCTTCCTATATCACTGATGCCATCCATGAAGGCTTGATAGGAATAAAGAATGGGAAAGTGGATAGGCCTTTTGGATGGTACTCCCTCCTCATGCATTTATTTTTATTCAAGGGTGGTGACTATTTTGCAAGTGGAATGGATATTGTGAAAGAGAAAGATGGAGAGAAGATGCCAGTGCAATTATGGAGTATAGTGCTATCATGGGACAGAGAAGATGCTAGCTACTTAAATTTCGATAAGTGTTTTGCATCTAAGATTAGGACTCTTATCTGTTTAGAGAATCCAAGATTCCCTAAGGTTTTGTTGGAATTCATTAGGCCAAAAGAGTTTGCTGAGAATATTAAAATTATCCACAATTTGGGTGATATCTACTTATACCTTGTCTCCACAGTTTTCAGAGTATATGGTTTCAAAGGCACTCCATGTTTGTTGCACTGTTAGGTCCCTCTTAATGTGGGAATTGTAGAAATCCTCAGGCAGATTGGTAGTGTGCAAGAGGAAGAGCTAACAAGCAGAGGTAAAGGGACCATTTTAGCTACAGTTACCATAGAACATCAATTTATAATAATTAAAGGAGGTTGGAAGTATTTTGAAGATTTCCTTCAACCGTACCATTTATCAATTACAGTATCCCAGTGTGCTGACCCTGAAGATTTCTTCAACGACATGTTTAGAAAGAGGGCAATATGCAGAGGTAGACCCCACCAATTCCAGTTCCCTGAAGACCTCATTAGGAATGAGTTTGATTTAGATGAGCAAGAGTTGAGGAAAGAAAAGTGGGTGGCCTACAAGAAGGTTTTAGACTTTGTGCACCAATTTGACACTAGCTATGACCCTTTGTCTAGCTTTCACCCCTTTGAAGAGAAGGTAAAATTCTTAATTCTTTGTTTTGAGGATGTGATGCAGACATTGAAAGAAAAGAGGGAGGTTGTAATTAAGAACAACACTGAGAGAGCAAGACTAGTTCTAAATAGGTCTACATCTGTGAAAGCAATTCCTCCTGGTGATTACATGTTACATAAGAAGTCCAACTATAGTGTGTTGATGCCAACAACAAAGGAGCCTTCTACCTCAAAAGGGAAGAGGAAGATACAGGATGTCATTGACATTCAAGATATCCGAAATAAACAAAGAGTGGGAAAGGAAATACAATCTGATGAACCCTTGTATTCCCTATCTCAATACCCTATTCATATAGGAGATGAACAGGCAGTAGTTGAGCAACTGTTACAATTAGGCAGTCTTGGAGAGATAGCCTACACATATGATGAATTGGAAGAGGGAATGCTAGAAGAGCCCCTTACTGCTGAGATGAACATTACTACTAATGAGTTCAAAGGCCAGGTGTGGGATCTTGAGATCAAGCAAGCCAGTGAGGATTTATTGGTTGATAATAACTTTGGCACATCAGGAGCTTTCATGCAATTTGTGTTGAAGCAGAATATTGATAATTTTAATGCTAGGTGTGAAAAGAGGAAAGGTGAGCAGCCCCACAAGGATACAGCTGTAGTGGAGGAAGAGATAAAGAAAGAAATGGTTGATGAGTTTAAGACCATCACTCCCGAGCAAGGAAGAAACATGGTAGCATAGGCTGGGGTACTCATTCTCCCTTAATGGGACATAGCAGATGCCTTGGTTTTAGAGGCAGTAAGAAAGGAGACCAAAGCTATGGAGGGAGTCACTTTCAACAAGGATAATGTTGCACTGGTCATGTGGTCTCTTAAAAGAGATGAAAATAAAAGGAATAAGGACACCCTAGGGTCAAGTTACCTTGGAGGAATGATAGTGAAAAGAGTGCAGAGCACTGGGGTAGTGGAATCTACTAGCACTGTGCTAGAGATTGCAAAGTTTAGTGTTGCAGTAGCAGAAAGAGAGGCAAAAGTAAAAGCAGATCTCCAAGTTAAGTAGGAGAAAATTTTAAAAGCTTACAATAGTGCCAAGGAAGAGTTAAGGGGTAAAGATAGCATTATCGCCAAGCTACAAAGCCAGTTGGCAGGACAATACCATCAAAGTGAGTCCTCAACATTGATGATCTCCTCTTCTCCTACAAGACCTCCACCTACCAACCACATTATTGAATTCCCACCCTCTCCAGTACCTTCTAGTTCTTAGTTGATTGAGATCACTCCCCATGAGTTGTTGAATTTAAAATAGGCTCAAGCCCTATATGCAAAGAAATATGAAGAGAGAGTAAGGGTTACAATTTTAAGTTTTGCTGACACTGTACGGTCTTCACTAATGTATAACAACATGAGTAAGATTTTGGAAATGTGGAATGAGTTAAATGTAGACAAGGCTATTTTAATGCCTATTTTTGATAAATGGAGACCCCGAGAGCAAGATATAGAACTTATTTGTGTATCCTATGATGAGGCAGGGGCTGACCCCATTATTAAATCTACCAATTACATGACAAAGGATTTAGTAAAGTTGGCAAAAGGAGTGGATAATGCAGATAGAAAGATCAACTTGTATAAGAAAGAGTACACTGATCAAGTTTTTGAATTACTCCCAGGAGGTTTTGTTAGCCCAACCCAATTAAAGGACAAACAAATATGGCTTAAGGAATTAGAAGCCAAATTGTCTATTAGAATAAAAGGAATTGTCAATTCAGAGGATGCCTCCATATTTATCAAAACAATTGAGGAGATTGAGAAAACCAAATCTCATTATGGTTTTCTGAATTCAGAGGTCAATAAAATGAGAAATTCTTGGAAAAGATTAGCCAACACAAAAGCAAAAGTGATTAACTTCTCATGGCCTGTTGATGAGGTGTATGAAGAATGGACAAGAAAATATGCAGTGCTTGATGTGGAATAGTTAGAAAATGTTGCAATAGAACAACAAGTGGAAGAAGCTACAGATGTTGAAAGAGACTTGTAACCACATTTGGAAAAGGTTTTGTAACTTCTTCTTAAGAAGTAATGATTGTAACAAACTCTCCTAGGAAAGTCCAAAGCTATGTATGCATCCATATTATTATAAATGGATACCAGGACTAGTTAAAAAGGGATCACAAGGAATTGTAAGAAAACACTACAGAAATTTATCTGGGCCTTTTTTGAGTTTTGATAGAGAATATTCAAATGTTTTTATAATACTTTTAGAAGTAATATCAATACATAGACCATTGGTTTTGAGTTTAAACTTTGTGTTGTCTTCAAGTATGTTTGCAAATGTTTAATGTTTCATTCTGAGTAATCTAGGGTTATTCCTTTTGAATATGGGTTGTAAGGCAACTTTTAGTAGATGTGCTTCTTAGCTTTTCTCTTCAGGAGGGGAAATAAATACACAGGAATCATTTTTACCAGTAAATTCTTTGTGGGATACTTTTAATTTTGATGAACAGAGTTTAGTTTGGTATGAATAAATTCTTATGTGTGTCAGGCATGTATAGGGATCTATAGAAGCCAAACTGATAGGATGCGTGGAGATATTTGATTGTGGAAGTATTGTTTGAACTTAGATGACTCTGTGACCTTGGATAAGGCACTGGTGTAGATCAAGGTTGTCAATTACATATCTTGTAGGTCAATACTAAACATGAGTACAAGTTTCATTTCTTTGTTTTAGTTGGTTTTAAGGTGATAAGATCCACTGGTTTTTAGACTGGTTTTCTATGGATTTATCTTTTAAAAGTGTGAATTCAGTTCACAAAGGTATACCCACCTGAACTTTGGATAAGTTTGAAGTGTAGAAGGTTAATCAAACCTTGTCATATGTTGTCCTGAAGTTTATTTATTTTTACTCTCTCTTTTGCATACAGAGTTTATCATATCACTATAAGGATTTTAAAGGGAATCAGATTTTGAGAACAACAAAAGTGGCGACTCTACTGGGGAGAGTCACAATAAGGATCTAGATGCAAATTTGTGCTTAGATTTATAAGGAAAAATCATTGTGTGTTTGTGGAATAGATTGTAGCTTTAGTGAATATAGCAGTGGTGTCTAGAAGTCTCTATTTGGAAGTTCCCTCTATTTTCTTTTGATATATGATTTTGGTCTAAAGATTTGCAACGTTTTATTCAAAGCTTGTTTTCATATTTCCCATAGTCTTGTGGGTGGCGACTCTATTATCTTGGAACTAGTCATTGTGAAATACATAAAATTTTAAAAGGAAGACAAGCATAATGCAAGGAGGAAAAAACACCAGATCATTCATGAAGAAACATACTCATGAAACTTTTCAAGAAGGTTTTCCTAAATAGCCATGAAGAGGTCAGAAGAGATCAGTGCTTCATGAACCATCAAATGCTACTTGGGTGCAAAAAAATAACAATACCAGTAAGATACCTGATCGACCTATTTATGCAAAGTCTAATTCTCTTCCAGAGAATCTGAACATGATATATTAGGTTTCCATTCTGGATTGTTTGGAAATATAGATAATGCTCATGCTTTAAATCAAGATATATCTCATGTTAGTGTGTCTGCAAGAGATAGGACTAGTTCAAATGCAATCAGACATTCTGTGCCTAGAATAATTGATGGAAATATTAGCTTGATTGATATAGATCAATTCAATATATTTGACTCTGAGGAGAATTTCCCTAATGAAGATAAAGTGTCACAAGAAATAGAAGATTTAAATAGAAGGGGTTCATCACTTAATCTCCTTATGAGACCAAAAGGAAGCAAATAAGGAAAAATAAGTCAAAGTAAAACTAATGAAGAGAGATAGGATTCTTAGACAGATAGATGGTCTTGAAGTGTTGGCTAAGGAAAAGGAAAAGAGTGATGAGGAAGGCCCTATGATCAGAGAAATTCTAATCCCTAAGGCCAAGCCAGCATATAGGTCAGTAGTCCAATCAAACAGGGAAGTGCTTAGTGATTCACAGCCTCCTAGGAATAATGTTGATAAAGGGAATCATAAATGAGTGGATGATGGAACTGGATCTAGAAATATAGAGGAAATTTCTCTTAGGCTATCAGCACATGAGAGAGAGATACAAAGAATGAGGAAGGAAAAGGAGGATCTACAAATGGAGTTAGAGAAAGCTAAGTTGGAAGTAGCTAATCAAGAATATAAAAGAAAAATTAGTTATCTAAAAGCTCCCCCTATCATTTTTCCATCAGAAGATCTTAGTAAGCTTGATCCTCAGCAAATTTCCCTCCCCCCAGTTAAAATTCAGCCTACTGTTCCTGGTAATAGAGCAACAATTAGTCAAATCCGTGTGAACAATCAACATAACCAAATATCTTAGACCCCAATTCCAAAAGTCAGAATGAACATGGGAAATAATAATGTTGCTAACCCTTTTCAAAGGACACCTATCAATTTGGAGTAGTATAGACAATTGTTTTTTGATGGGATCCCAGGATATCCCAACCATGTTCCTACTAAGTTAAGGGACAGACTCCATAAGTTTACTGGAAATAATGCAATTAGTGCTGAGGAGAATAAAAAATCTTTTGGTGACTTAATAAATGATTATAAGATAGTGGATGAAGATTTTATAATGAAATTGTTTGTTTAGTCCCGGGTTGATGATGCAAGAGATTGGTATAGAGATCTTCCAGTTAATAGCATTGGGTCTTGGGAGGACTTTAAAAATTGTTTCCAAGAACAATACGATGACAAAACAAATGTGAGCTTCATGCTCACTGAATTTTATAACATTAGAAAATCTGATAATGAAATGGTCACCGATTTCAATGCTAGATTTCAAAAGGCCATGCATAGATTGTATCAGGTGATGAGGTTAGATGATAACATTTGTCTGAACACCTATTATAATGCATTTGATTCTAAAATGGCCTATATCTTAAGGGATAAAAATCCACATAACCTGAGGGATGCATTTAGAATTGCCACTAATGTGGAAAGTAATAGAAAAGCATCTAGGAAGTTAGGAAAGAGAACAGATGGTAGGTTATGGCAGGAAACAAAACAACAACCTAACAAAGTTGCTAAGGATGAAGACAAGATAGAAAAGCTAGTTACTGCTATGAAGGATCTAACTGCCAAGGTAAATAAAAACAATAAGCCTCATTATAATTGACAAGATTGACCCCCTAGACTACATGACATGCCCTATAATACTAACTGGAAAGATGGCAAACCCCAAAATGAGAAGCCTAAAAATGCTCAGAGTCAGGATACCCCAGATCCCTTAAAAGGGAAAAATGTCCATAATATAGAAAACACTCCTTGGTGTATTGCTTGTGATGGGCCACATTCTCCTCATCAGTGTGTAGTAGCTCAAGCCCTTGAAGAGTCCATGAGACATGAAGCTGAGCCTGACATTAACATGTTTGAAACCATTATAGAGAGTGATGAGGAATTTGTACGAAGTGAATGTAGTGATGTGTTGGATAATGAAAGGTTTGTTCAAGGACAACTAACGCTGGACTAGTATCCTACTTTGAATGTGGCAACAATTGAAGATGAAGCAGTTCATCTTAGAAGGCCTAGTGAGGAAGAAGTTAAAAATCTCACCAAAGCTGCTATTGCTAAAGAAAAACACAATTACAACTTGAGGATCACAAAGAAGGATGCTAATCAGGGTGAACCTAGTTCCATGTTTATAAAAGAGGTTACTCAAAATGAGGCAATAAGTAGTGCTACTACTTTCTCTAAAATTGGTCAAGGAAAGAAAGAACAGATTAAAGATGTACCCAAGAGTACAGATGATAAAAGTACCAATGATATACAAGAAGCTACCACAGCAAAAAGGGAAAATCAACCTAAAGCAGAAAGAGGTAGAGCTAATACTGAATTAAGCAATAATTCCACATTTGACATGGCTCAAGCTCTTACACAAATGAAAGTTACTGTCCCATTAATAGAATTACTTAAAATAAAAGAACATAAGGATGCAACCTTGTCTTTGTTTTCTAATATATCTGACAGTGACACAATCCTACTCGCCGGTTCAGTTAAAAATGGAAAGAATCAAGAACTCCAAACCCCAGAAGTTTATGTTGGAACCACTATTACTCAAGAGCCTTCACAGGTAGATCCTTTTTATGTTACTTTGTTAGTAAATAACCAGCTAATAAAAACCTATATGATAGACTCAGGAGCGACAACTAATGTAATGCCCTATGGTGTTATGAAAGAACTAGGACTGTCAGTAACTACTGTATATGGAAAATGCTATGCTATGGATAACAGGGACATACCTGTGATAGATAAAATGAGAGATATTGAAGTAAAAATAGCAGTATTCCCTGAGGCAACTTACAAAATGGACATTATTGTTACTGACACTAAACCCCATTATGGTATGTTGTTGTCCAAGCAGTGGCAGCAGCAGTAGGAGGAAATGTCCAATTGGATTTATCTTATGCTACCATCCCAATCAATGGGAATCAGGTCAAGTTGTACAGAGAACCACATGCTCCTAGAGTAATTGAAAATTTAGATCCTAGTATGCTCAATTGTATGATTGATGTGGATCTTGATAATTTCAGACTACAACCAATTTTACATCAGTTGAAGAATACTGATCCCATTGTGGTTGAATTAGAGTCACAACAACATGGTTTATGGCAGATGTATTTTGATGGACCTTGCTCCAAAGAAGGATCTGGAGCAGGGGTTCTTTTTGTATCCCCATCAGGTATAACTTTTAAGTATTCTTTCTTATTGGCTTTCCAGTGCACAAATAATACTGCAGAGTATGAAGCCCTGTTATTGGGGCTTGAGGTTGCAAAAAGGCATGGAATCCAACTGTTGAAAGTTTTAGGGGATTCAGAATTGGTTGTCTCTCAGGTAAGATCCAAATATGCATCCAAAAATGATAGATTAAAGAGATATAAACATATAGTTTGCGATGTCATTGAGCATTTTAGTGCATCTCCACTGTGGAAATAAAATCTAGGTCTGCCATCCCTAATAATGTGTATAATTGGCAAGTTTTTGCTGATGATGAAGATATTCTTAGGTTCATTCAATGTGCTAATGATTATGATGGACATAAGATTGATTGCAATGCATTAGTGGAGGTGGTTGACAATAAGGAAATAGTGTTTGGAAATGACTTGGTCTAGTTGGAAAAAAATGAGATACCTAAAGGGTTGGTAGAGCTAGAGAGCATGTTCAGTTACAATGACAGTCACTTACATCAATAGTCTACCACCATGTTAGAAGAATTGGAGGAGGTAAACCTGGGGACTGAATCATCGCCTAAGCTAGTATACATTGGGAAGAAATTACCCCCTCATGTCAAAACAAATCTTATCAATTTATTGAAAAGATATAAACATGCTTTTGCTTGGTCTTATGAAGACCTAAAGGCATATAGACAAGACCTTTTTCAGCATGAAGTTCCTTTACTTCCAGATGCTAAGCCTTTTAGAAAGAAACAGAGACCTATTAACCCCCTGTTAGAAACTAAGATGCAGCAACAATTGACTAAGTTAAGAGAAGGGGGGATTATCAAACCTATAAGACATTCTTCGTGGGTCTCCAACTTGGTCCCGATAAGAAAGAAAAATGGGGACATTAGATTATGTGTGGATTTTATAAATTTAAATGTTGCTTCATTAAAAGACAATTACTCTTCCCCCAATATGGAAGCTAAGCTGCAGAGAGTAACAGGTTGTGATTTTTTGTCGATGATGGATGATTTTTTAGGATACAATCAAGTGTTAGTGAGAGAATCTGAATAGTTCAAAACTACTTTCACTACTACATGGGGAACATATGTCTATGTAAGAATGCAATTTGGATTAAAAAATGTTGGAGCTACATTTCAGAGAGCTATGGATGTAGCCTTCAAAGAATTCATCAATATCATCATGGTGGTTTATTAAGATGATCTAACTTGCTTCTCTAAAAGCGCCGATGACCACTGTGGACATTTGGAAAAGGTGTTCAATAAGGCTTTGGAATTTGGTGTGTCATTAAATCCCAAGAAGTGTCATTTTGGGCTCACCGAAGGAAAATTATTGGGGCATATTGTTTCCAAGGAAGGGGTAAGAATAGACACTGAAAGAATTGAAGCAATAAACAAAGTGCCTGAACCGAAGAGTGTTAAAGGTATTCAATCCTTTTTAGGCAAAGTAAATTTTGTTAGAAGATTCATTGCAAACTTTGTAGAGATAGTGAAACCCATTGTCAAGTTGCTCAAGAAGGATACCAAGTTTTGTTGGGATCAAGAAGCCTCAAAGGATTTTGTTGAAATTAAAAGGGCCATTCAGGATCCACCAGTACTGAAATCTCCTGATTACAGTAAGCCCTTTTCTCTGTTCTCTTTTGCTTCATACCATACAGTAGCTACAATGTTATTACAAAAAGATGATGAGGGATATTAACATCCTGTAGCCTTTTATAGTAAGTCTTTGGAAGCAACAGAATTAAAGTATGAAACCATGGAGAAACATGCTTATGCTTTAGTTAAAGTTGTTAAGGCTTTCAGGCCATACCTTGTAAATACAAAAATCATTGCTTATGTCCCACATGTTAAAGTTAAGGATATTTTGTCCCAGTCTGAGGTAATAGGAAAAAGGTGCAAATGGATCAATAGAATCCAAAAATTTGACTTGGAAATAAAGATCACCAAATTGGTGATAGGCTTAGGTCTGGCCAAGCTTATGACTGAATCTAATCTTCTAAATGTTGAGATAAATAATGTTGAAATCAAAAGTACTTTAGTCACTAGTATTGAAAGGCAACCTTGGTATTCAGAGATAGTCCAATTTTTAAGAGATGCTACATTTTCAGAAGGAATGACACATAATCAGAGAAGAACTCTGAAACTCAAGTCACAAAATATGTTCTCATTCAAGGTGATTTGTTTTGGAGAAAAGGAGATGGAGAACTGCTAATGTGTTTGGATGAATTCTAGGCTAAAAAGGTGTTGATTGAAATGCATGATGGAGTATGTGGAGGCCATTACTCTGCTAAGACAACTACTAGTAAGATAATCCGAGCTCGATACTATTGGCCTACCTTATTCAAGGATGCTCATGAACATGTCAGGAAATGTGACCTATGTCAAAAAATTTCATCCAAATTGAAGTATGATGGAGCTTCACCCCTAAAGCCAGTAACAATGGAAGCCCCTTTTGTCCAATGGGGCATTGATTTTATTGGAGAGATTGTTGAGAGATCAGGAAGAGGTCATAGATGGATCCTAGTAGCCATTGATTATTTTACTAAATGGATTGAAGCTATTCCCACAAGAAGAGCTACAAGTAAAGTTGTCATTGACTTCCTGAAGGATAATGTTATAACTAGATTTGGAATACCTACAAAATTAGTAATGGACAATGCCATGAGTTTCAGGTCAGAAGAGTTTGTTGGATTTTGTACTAGTCATGGAATAATCATGTCTTACTCTTCACCCTATCATCCTTGGGGAAATGGACAAGCTGAATCTAGTAATAAAAGCCTCTTGAACATCATCAAGAAAATCTTGGAAGAGAACAAGAGGTCTTTAGATCAAAAGTTGAAATTAGCCTTGTGGCCAGACAGAGTAACAGTCAAGAAGGCCATTGGAATGTCACCTTTTGAACTGGTTTATGGTACACAAGCTAGACTGCCAGTAAACAATCTTCTTCCCATTTATAAATTCTTGCAAGTTGAAGACATTGAGCTATCTGAACCTATGGAAAACCGAATGATTCAGATAGTGGAAGTGGAAGAGATCAGAACTCTAGCTCATAAGAGAAATCTGAAGATCCAATTGTAGTCCAAGTACCTTTTTGATAAAAGGACATCATTAAGCAAGTTTCAAATTGATGATATTGTTCTTCAGTGGAATGCAAGAGGACAGGACAAAGGAAAACATAATAAATTTGAATCATTATGGATTGGCCCTTTTGTGGTCTGTGATTTAAATGGAAAGGATTCTTATTTTATGACAAATATGAATGATGAAGTACAGGAATTTCCAGTGCATGGACAATTCTTGAAACACTATTTCTATTGAAGTCGATGCACAGTAGGTCGTTTGTTTGTATTCATTTTGTTTGTTTCCTGTTGTTTTTGTTTGGGTCTGTATTTTGGTTTGTTACTCTAGTGTTTTCTGAGTCTCTTGTGTTGACCTTGCAATCAACCATCCCCAGTTAGAGCCACTATTATCGTTGTTTAAGAAATGGGTTTTCTTTTCCCATGATTGGCTAAGTTTTGAAATTTTGAGTCAGGTGTGCTATTAATTGCTTCAAATCTGTTTTAGGTCTTTAAGGGTTAAGGGTTTAGTTTTCAATCGCTCAAATGTCTGATCAAAAACCCTATGCCTTCTATGCCTACATTACTTTATTCACTTAAGTAATGGGTCTTGGGGTCGTGTGAAATGTCCCCCCTTGTTATTTGCCTAGGCGGTCGTTAAATAATTGTAAAAATCTACATCTTATGCCTTTTCCTTTTAATGTTGTCGGGTCCAGTAAGTGTCACACAAATTTCAGATGGATCTATGACTTTTTCTATTTTGTTATGCAAAGTTGTGGGTGTGTTATGCTCTACGAAATAGTGAAAGGAAAAAGCAAGTTCGACTGTGTGTATTCGATCTAGTTTAATGAGACTCCATCTTGCTTTGAATCTAATGGCTGGCGTTGATTCACAGCCGAAATGAGTGAGTAAATTACCTCTCGTGAAATGGTGAAAAGGTTCGGTGGGACGCAATGGTGAAGACTTTTCCACGGCTAAAAGGCGATCAAGTTTAAAAGAAATCGACGGCCCGCATTGTTTCATGGCTGAGAGATGCTCACATGTAATGCTCTACAAAATAGCGAAAGGTTTTTGGGCCCAGGCAAAAGAGGTTCATAAGCGGCATAACAGATATGCAAGTCTTATCTGATCTAACGGCTAGCACAGTTTCATAGGAGAAAGATGCTCAAAAGATAGCTTTCATGAAACAATGAAATGACATGGCATTCCAAGCAAGCAGTCCAACTGGTTGAGATGGCAAGTAAGACAATGACATGTGGCCAAAAATCAAAGTGGTTAGCAAATTTGATTTAAGGTCTAATGGGTGGGTCCAAGAAGATGAGTCATATTGTGGGATAAGAAGTGACCTGGTAGATACAAGTGGCAAGGATGAAATGGATCCTGCTAATTTCTTTCAGCAAATAAGGAGGTGACACGTCAGTTCAGGAATGACTAGGTTCCAAGTGGGTAAAGTTGAGCCAGAAGACCCGTGTCTGCCAGTTTCAAGTAGGTTGTTAAGCATCAAGCAATTTTGATACGATCTAACGGTTCATGTGAATTCATGAAGGTAAGATGCTAATGTTTTATGTTTTGTGAAATGGTGAAAGAGCTAGTGGGCCCGAAGAATAGATAAGGCATAAATGTAAAAGATGATCAACTTTGTTTTGATCCAAGGGTTCTTGTTGCTTCGTGGCTGCAAATCAACCGAGGATTAAGGCCCACAAAATGGTGAAAGAGAAAGAGAGGTTCTTTCCAGCATGACATGGAATGACAGCTGCTACTTCTTGTAAAGCTTGATGGTGATGTGTCTATTGACACGTAGTTTCAAAAGGTGATTAAGGGACTGCCAAGGTATAACCGGTGGTTATGCAGGAAGTAAGACACATGGTTGACTCTAAACTAAGCCTGAAGAGTTTCCCAAGGCTAATGGCCGAGTGCCACGTGGTATTTGTTAACCGGTGAATAAGTGGAGTAAGGAATGTCTGGATAAAGGTCTCACTTAAAAGATGTTCATCTCAAGATTGATCCAACGCTTCTCGTTGTTTTGTGGCCCAAAGATGGAAGTGGATTAATCCCTGCAAAATAGCAAAAAACTGTTAGCCGTCAAGATGAGGCGCGGTTAGTGAAAAAGTTGATGGTCCCGATAGGAGTTAAAGGTCAGGTGGTTAAAGTTCCATCTAACGCTTGGTGTAGATGCTCGGGGGATAAAGCTTGCAAAATGGTGAAGAGGAGGTAGGGCCAAGATGCAAAGGCAAAGAGATTAAAACATTGTAAAGACCGATCAAGTCTCATCTGATCGGACGGCTGGCGTGATTTCGTTAGGCAAAATTGCTAGAATGTTATGCTTTGCGAAATGATGAAAGAGAAAAAAGAAAATATATAGGCATGTTATGTCCCGTTGGAGTGAAATTTTCAAATTCTTCTATGAATTCAATTCTGAAAGGATGGCCGAAGAATGTGGTATCAATGTCGCAGTTAAGAGCCCGACTACCGTATATGATCTCACATCAATTGAATGAAGGCATCATTTTAAAAAAATGTTGCAGAGCAAATTTCTTCAGTTGTAGAGCGGATTTCTTCAAACCAAAACAGGGTCTCTATTACTCTTGCTTGGCAATTACTTGACAGTGTGTTTTAATTGGGGTTTTGATTTGTTACAAAACAGTTGGGGCTAGTAATTAAATTGCTTGCATAGTTTTTTAAGATGGCACCTAAAAGATAATTCTCAAGAAAAGATAATTACCAGTACAGGGCTATTTGTGATGATTTCCTAAAATAGTTGACAATGTCAACTAATGTGGCAGCAAAGGTAAAGGAATTAGTGCCAAGTGCTCCTTGCCTAAAAATAGGAGAAGGATTGTATGACAAGGGCAATTGGCTCAGAGACCCTCAAATTGGGTTGTTTGGGTTGGGATTATTTAAGGTTGGATTTGGTATGAGAAACTCCCCGGCCCCAATGAACAATATCTGGGAGCTGGACATAGGCAAATTGGTGGTCCGTGGAGTATTCATGGATGTCGATCTCCTAACTCAGATTACACACAACTATGACCCAATCACAAGGTGTGTTAGGGATATAAGTGGGTAAACCCTCATTAAAATAAATAATGAGGAGTTCAGAAATGCTTTTGGGCTTAGTGATTTTACCAATGTTTTAGAGCCTATTAATTTTAAATCACTAGCTTAGGTTTACAGTGTGCAGAGGAACCACCTTAGAAATGGGCCTCTTAAAGAATTCTTTGTGAAGATAGGTGGATTAACTGTTGTAGGACCCAACACTGAGGAGCCTTTCTCTTTAAATATGTCCACCCTTAGGGCCAAAGGATTATACTGGTCACTCTGCCAAATTTTAGGAGAAGATGCTGAGGCAAATATGCCAACTCATTACATGTTAATGATTGCTCAAATTTTGAATCCTTCTTTGGCAGTCACCTTTGATTATGCTTCCTATATCACTAATGCCATCCTTGAAGGCTTGATAGGAATAAACAATGGGAAAGTGGATAGGCCTTTTGGATGGTACTCCCTCCTCATGCATTTATTTTTATTCAAGGGTGGTCACTATTTTGCAAGTGGAATGGATATTGTGAAAGAGAAAGATGGAGAGAAGATGTCAGTGTAGTTATGGAGTACAATGTTGTCATGGGACAAAGAAGATTGTAGCTACTTAAAGTTTGATAAGTGTTTTGCATCTAAGATTAGGACTCTTATCTGCTCAGAGAATCTGAGAGTCCCTAAGGTTCTTTTGGAATTCATTAGGCCAAAATAGTTTGCTGAGAATATTAAAATTGTCCACAACTGGGGTGATATCTACTTATACCCTGTCTTCATAGTTTTTAGAGTATACCATTTTGAAGGCACTACATTTTTGTTGCCCTATCATTTCCCTCTTAAAGTGGGAATTGCATAAATCCTCAGGCAGATTGGTAGTGTGCAAGAGGCAGAGCTAATAGACAGATGTAAAGGGACCATTTTCCCTACAGTTACCATAGCACATCAATTTGTAATAATTAAAGGAGGTTGGAAGTATTTTGAATATTTCCTTCAACTATACCATTTATGAACTGCAGTATCCCGGTGTGCTTACCCTGAAGATTTCTTCAACGGCATGTTCAGAAAGAGGGCAATATGCAGAGGTAGACCCCACCAATTCCAGTTACCTGAAGACCTCATTAGGAATGAGATTGACTTAGATGAGAAAGGGCTGACAAAAGAAAAGAGCGTGGCCTACAAGAAGACTTTAGACTTTGTGCACCAATTTGACACTAGCTATGACCCTTTGTCTAGCTTTCACCCCTTTGAAGAGAAGGTAAAATTCTTAATTCTTTGTTTTGAGGATGTGATGCAGACATTGAAAGAAAAGAGGGAGGTTGTAATTAAGAACAACCCTGAGAAAGCAAGACTAGTTCTAAATAGGTCTACATCTGCCAGACCAATTCCTCCTAGTGATTACATGTTACATAAGAAGTCCAACTACGATGTGTTGATGCCAACAACAGGGGAGCCTTCTACCTCAAAGGGGGAGTGGAAGATACAGGATGTCATTGACATTTAGGATAGCCCAAAGAAACAAAGAGTGGGAAAGGAAGTACAATCTGATGAACCCTTGTATTCCCCATCTCAATCCCCTATTCATATAGGAGATGAATAGGCAGCAACTAAGCAACTATTACAATTAGGTAGTCTTGGAGAGATATTCTACACATATGATGAAGTGGAAGAGGGAATACCAGAAGAGCCCCTTACTACTTTGATGAACATTACTACTAATGAGTTCAAAGGCCAGGAGTGGGATCCTAAGATCAAGCAAGCCAGTGAGGATTTCTTGGCTAATAATAACTTTGTCACATCAGGAGCTTTCATGCAATTTGTGTGGAAGCAGAATATTGATAATTTTAATACTAGGTGTGAAAAGAGGAATGGCGAGCAACCCCACAAGGATCTAGCTGTGGTGGAGGAAGAGATAAAGCAAGAAATGGTTGATTAGTTTAAGACCATCACTTTCGAGCAAGGAAGAGACATGGTAGTATAGGTTGGGGTACTCATTCTCCCTAAATGGGACATAGCAGATGCCTTAGTTTTAGAGGCAATAAGAAAGGAGACCAAACCTATGGAGGGAGTCACTTTCAGCAAGGATAATGCTTCACTGGTCATGTGGTCTCTTAAAAGAGATGAAAATAAAAGGAATAAGGACACCCCAGGGTCAAGTTACCTTGGAGGAATGATAGTGAAAAGAGTGCAAAGCACTTGGGTAGTGGAAGCTGCTAGCACTGTGCTAGAGATTGCAAAGTTTAGTGTTGCAGTAGCAGAAAGAGAGGCAAAAGAAAAAATAGATCTCCAAGTTAAGTTGGAGACAATTTTAAAAGCTTACAATAGTGCCAAGGAAGAGGTAAGGTGTCAAGATAGCATCATCGCCAAGCTACAAAGTAGGTTAGTAGGTCAATACCATCAAGGTGAGTCCTCAACATTGACGATCTCCTCTTCTTCTACAAGACCTCCACCTACCAGCCCCATTATTGAATTCCCACCATCTCCAGCACCTTCTAGTTCTCAGTTCATTGAGATCACTCCCCATAAGTTGGAGAATTTAAAACATGCTCAAGCCCTATATGCAAAGAAATCTGAAGAGATAGCAAGGGCTACAGTTTTAACTTTTCCTGACACTATAGGGTCTTCAATAATGTATAACAACATGAGTAAGATTTTGGAAATGTGGAATGAGTTAAATGGGGACAACGTTGTTTTAATGCCTATTTTTGATAAATGGAGACCCAGAGAGCAAGATATAGAACTTATTTGTGTATCCTATGATGAGGCAGGGGTTGACCCCATTATTAAATCTACCAATGATATGACAAAGGATTTAGTAAAGTTGGCAGAAGGAGTGGATAATGCAAATAGAAAGATCAACTTGTACAAGAAAGAGTACACTGATCAAGTTTTCAAATTACTCCTAGGAGGTTTTGTTAGCCCTGCCTAATTAAAGGACAACAAATATGGCTTAAGGAATTAGAAGCCAAATTGTCACTTAGAATAAAAGGAATTGTCAATTTAGAGGATGCCTCCATATTTGTCAAAACAATTGAGGAGATTGAGAAAATCAAATCTCATTATGGTTTTCTAAATTCAGAGGTCAATAAAATGAGGAATTCTTGGAAAATATTAGCCAAGATAAAAGAAAAAGTGATTGACTGCTCATGGCCTACTGATGAGGTGTATCAGGAATGGACAAGAAAATATGCAGTGCTTGATGTGGAGCAGTTAGAAAATGTTGTAACAGAACAAGTGGAAGAAGCCGCGGATGTTGAAAGAGACTTTTATCCGCATTTGGAAAAGGTTTTGTAACTTCTTCTTAAGAAGTAATGATTGTAACAAACTCTCATAGGAAATTCCAAAGCTATGTATGCATCCACATTATTATAAATAGATACCAGGACTAGTAAAAAAGGGATCGCAAGGAATTGTAAGAAAATGCTGCAGAAATTTATCTGGACCTTTTTCGAGTTTTGATGGAGAATATTCAAATGTTTTTGTAATACTTTCAGAAGTAATATCAATACACTTACCATTGGTTTTGAGTTTAAACTTTGTGTTGTCTTCAAGTATGTTTGCAAATGTTTACTATTTCATTTTGATTAATCTAGGGTTATTCCTTTTGAATATGGCTTGTAAGGCAACTTTCAGTAGATATGCTTCTTAGCTTTTCTCTTCAGGAGGGGAATTAAATACGCAGGAATCATTTTTACCAGTAAATTATTTGTGGGATACTTTGAATTTTGATGAACACAGTTTAGTTTGGTATGAATAAATTCTTATGTGTGCCAGGCATGTATAGGGATCTGCAGAAGCCAAACTAATAGGATGTGTGGAGATATTTGATTGTGGAAGTATTGTTTGAACTTAGATGACTCTGTGACCTTTGATAAGGCACTGGTGTAGATCAAGGTTGTCTATTACATATCTTTTAGGTCAATAATGAACATGAGTACAAGTTTCATTTCTTTGTTTCAGTTAGTTTTAAGGTGATAAGATCAACTAGTTTTCGGACTGGTTTGCTGTGGATTTATCTTTTAAAAGTGTGAATTTAGTTCACAAAGGTATACCCGCTTGAACTTTGGATAAGTTCGAAGTGTAGAAGGTTAATCAAACCTTGTCATATGTTGTCCTAAAAGTTTATTTCTCTTTACTCTCTCTTCTGCATATAGAGTTTGTATATGGTGAGAATGGATAACAATAATAACGATATTGAAAGGCTAAATGAATTCAACCACAAAACCCTAGCCTAACAACAACAAAGATCCAGCATAACATATGAAGATTACCTAAGACAATGCAAATCAAATGAAATCACAAAGGTTATACCATCACATGTCCAATAGGGTTTGGATCTCCATGCTTCCTATCTCCATTGATTTTGCTTGATGTATTTGCTCTCAGATTTTATGAGCACAAGAGCTCAACAAAGAACGGAATGTGGTTGCAAGTGGGATCACATATGTTCAAAAGTGTAGTGTAGTCAAGTAGTCAATGGGGGCTTTGCATAGATTGATTAGAATGATTGATTAGGGTTGATAATGAAGGAAGCATCTCCTTATATAGAAAACACTATATGAAATGGAGGGATAAAATTGAGAGGTGTAAAAGGAGGTTGGCTATGATTAGAGGGTAGGTAAAAGAAATAATAAAATAATGAAAGGGGTAGGTAGTGTATGAATTAAGAGATGAATGACATGTGTCATGGGTAGAAAAAGGCTAATGAATTAATTAAATAAATAAAGATTTATTTTAATTAATATAAGAAATGGGATCAATTAAATAAATAAGATATTTATTTAATTTAGGAAAAGGATAATTTAAATAAATAAATGTATTTATTTAAATGAGAAATAAGGCTAGAAGAGGATAAATGAGTTAATTAAATAAATAAAGATTTATTTAATTAATAGAAGAATTAAGCTTAGATAATTAAATAAATAAAATATTTATTTAATTAGAGTGGACAATTTTGGGGGTCTACAGAGTTTATCATATCACTATAAGGATTTTAAAGGGAATCAGATTTTGAGAACAATACTGCACGTTGCTTTTGTCTTGTTTTCCTGGGTGTAGGTGAGGGTGCGAGTGAGGGTTTTCTTTTCCTTTCTACCCTTTTGAATATTTTCGGTATATCACTCTTAGAGGAAGTTCCAACCGCTGAAAGATAAGATTCTGGTTGAAGTCCTTCCAACTCACTTTCCTTGATACCAGTTTGCTTTAGTACATCTTCCTTGATTGCTTTTGCTTGTCTAGTGCCTTTCCTTATAGTTTGTTCAACTTTCTTGACTCTTTTCCTAGACTGAATTCCACTTTCAATTATTTCTGCATTGCCAAAGACTTTATCTTCCTTCAGTGCTTCAAGGGGGGCTTTTGCATTAGTTTATATGATGTTGTCATCTGTTTCATACCCCATTTTAGTTACCCAGATAGTTCTAGGGACAACTGCCTCCATCTAGATTTCATCTCTCTTAATTACAAAACATATTTTCTTCTGATATTTGTCTACAACTGCCTGTGACAGCCTTATTCTAGTTTTCATTCGAGCCTTCAGTGCTTGAAAATGGTCATTTACATTTTTCTCTTTGTCTTCTCCCATGTTGTGTAGTAAATCCAATAATTGTTTTCCTACCAGTATATCAAAGCCAAAATCTCTCCTACCAATACTAGGTACCTGCTTAGTAATGTATAGAATCAAGCATACAAGCAAATTTCCAAATGTAAAGGTTCATTTCTTATCTCCTTTAATTTTCTTCAGATTGTCTATTAATTCATCTTTGAGCCATTCACACACATCTATTCTAGCATTATCATTAACCATGTAATATGCACTTTTGATACATAGGCTACATATTGAGTTCAACCTATTTGCATGTGTATCTTTGTAGCCTAAAATCATATGGACAAATCTGACATTGATATCCTTTACATCATTTACCCTTAGAGACCTTTTTTCAAATGTTGCGCCAATTAGGTCTATCACTATGTCATTTGAGACCCTTTTACTTCTGTCAGGTCTACTACCGATGGAAGGTACCCCTATTACTATCGTAACTATTTATTTGGTGATCTTATGGATGGAGTCCAACCAAAAGAATTCACCATGGACTCTGCTTAGTACTATTCTTATCACATCTTCTGGAAAATTAGGAATGCTAAGAATATCCACAAAACTTAGGGTTTCTACTACCTTGTGTTCTAGTTTGACATTACCATCTACGTCACAAATCATAGTTCTATACATGTTCTTGATTTCATCATCTCCTAATTTCATCATCTCCTAATTCTTCTATATGATAATGTATGTATATCCTAGGATCCTCTACATAAGCTACTCCCTTAGGTATTTTAGAGAATGCACCTATGGTATCATCTTTCTTTGCTATTTCGGGAACCAATTTCAATATGGGTCTATGGTACTTGATAACTTCAATCACAGTAGGGTTTGCAATAAATTTAGGTGTGGATGAGGAAGCCATAGTTATAAATACCTCAATCTGCCTTAAGGATGAGTACTTGGATGAACCACTTCACTTTTTCACTAAGGATGCCTTCGCTCAAGAATTTTTGCGCTCTCAAAGATTTGAATGCTTGGTGAATGAAAAAGGAGCTAAAACACTTGCCTTATAATGTTATTTTCTCCAACTACCACATTTAATGCTTGCTGGTTAAGTCATAACTTAACTCATTTGTCGGTATAAAAGTAATTCAACTTCTCACCATCAACCGAGGGTATAATAGCATGTTTTTCAATTTGTTGTTAAACCCCCGAAGGATTTTCCTTCAGTTAGATGAAGAGTCTCCTGCCGGTGGAGTGATACTCTATTTTGCTCGTGGAGGGGTATTTCAATCAACATTCGAATCTGACTTTCTCATCCATTATTTTGAGAATTCTTGCTTTAGCTCTTCAAATTTTTCTTTACCTTTCAAGCTAGGACCTTTCTTATTTGTCGGTGATGCCTTACTTCTACAAAATTTTGCAATATGTCCAATCTTGTTACAAGCATAACAAGTCACATTGTTTTTTCTAAATAGCTTTCCCATATCCTATGTCGGTTTGTGATCTGCATTGATTAGATAAGTGTCCAAATCTTCCAGAAACATAACATCGTACATTCATTCTGCAATTTTCTGAATTATGACCAACTTTGTTTCACTTAGAGCATTGACTAGTGGGTATATGAGTATTCTAAAAATTTCTAGATCTACACTGATTTTCTTTATGACCATACTTGTTATAGTTAAACATTTCCCATTAAATTTGTAAGCATTAGGTTGTCTTACCGTTTTTCTATGATCATGATTGTTTGCAGTACCTGAGCTTTCACCAATTTTAAAGCCAAGGCCATTTGTATCACCATTTGGTTTCTAATTCTTCAACATGTCAATGAGTTCTTCTGAACTTTCCTTGAATTTTTCTTTGTGTTGATTTGCAGTAGCTAGTTCTCTGTCCAAGATTCCTTTCTGTCTCATGAGTTCATTTGTGTCATTTTGTGTATGCATCAAATCTGTCTTCAACATATCATTTTCATGATAAGTCTTATGTTTTCATTTCCAGCATCATTTAGTCTTGTAACTAAGTCTTCTTCATTCTTCTTCCGATTTTCAGTATATTTACAACATCTCATAGTCATATCTTGCATATCATTCTTCATTGTACTGTTTTCTTTTCTTAGTTTGTTTACTAGATCATTAAGAGTTTCCTTTCGATCATCATTATTCTTCATCTTTTCACAAAGTTCTCTTCTCTTATTCCTTGAAATAGTGAGGTTTTCTTGAAGTCCTTGAGTAATATCTTGTGCAGCCCTCAGATCATCTTCAAGTTTGATATTTTTCACCTTTTCTACATCATAGTTTGAAAGAGTTGTTGCCAATTGCTTTCTTAAGTTTTCCATCTCTCCTAGTGTCAAGATCTTCCTCAAGCTATTAAGCTTTTCAAAATAGAGGACCAAGCTCTAATACCAATTGTTAGGAGTCCCAAAGATACTGAGAGGGGGGGGGGGTGTGAATCAGTATCTGATCGATATAATAATTTACTTGAATTATAACATGTAATGCATATCAAAACTATGTACCGGTAAACCAAAAATAATGTAGCAAATAAGAATAACAACCACAACATAACAGACACATCATAAAACAATATTTTTAATGACAAAACCTGTTGTGGGAAAAAAATCGGTGGGATTTGTGACCCACAATATACGCTTATTGGACAATAAGGGAATATTATTGTTTACAATAGGGGGCCTGCACATGCAGGAAGGCCAAGTGCCTAGAGCTCAATGCTCAGTTACAAAAGAAGTCACACTGACTTACAAAAATTGATTATACAAATCCAATGTCTTGTACTGCTTCTGTAGACACCTAAAATTGCCATGTCTAATTAAATAAATATTTTATTTATTTAATTACTTTAGCCTAATTCTTCTATTAATTAAATAAGTCTTTATTTATTTAATTAATTCATTTATCCTCTTCTAGCCTTATTTCTCATTTAAATAAATACTTTTATTTATTTAAATTATCCTTTATCATAAATTAAATAAATATCTTATTTATTTAATTGATCCCACTTCTTCTATTAATTAAATAAATCTCTATTTATTTAATTAATTCATTAACCTTTTCTACCCATGACACATGTCATTCATCTCTTAATTCATACACTACCTACCCTCTAATCATCGCTGGCCTCTTTTACACCTCTTAATCTTATCCCTCTATTCATATAGTGTCTTCTATATAAGAAGATGCTTCCTTCATTATCAACCCTACCTGGCTAATGGATTTACGCACTTTACTACAGTATGCTTTGCACTTTCATATGTGATCCTACTTGCAACCACATTTCCTTCTTTGTTAAGCTCTTGTGCGCATAAAATCTGAGAGCAAATATATCAAGCAAGATCAATGGAGATAAGAAGAATGGAGATCCAAACCCTATTGGACATGTGATGGTATAATATTTTAGATTTCATTTGATTTGCATTGTCTTAGGTAATCTTCATATGTTATGGTGGATCTTTGTTGTTGTTAGGCTAGGGTTTTGTGGTTGAATCCATTTAGTCTTTCAATATTGTTATTATTGTTGTATCCATTTTCACCATATACAGCTTCAGATCAGCATCTACTATGCCAGATTCAGTACAGGTTTAAGCTCTGCAATATACATAAACCTTTATCCCAATAATTTGCACATTAGGTCTGCTATTATCTTTTCATACTTCACATTCTAAATGATCTACAATGATCTCATACTTATATGAGTCATATTAGAATCTGCCAAGTCAGCTTACAAAAGATATTACAATTCATTACAAAATATAAATACACAAAATTCTTGTCGGCCAGGGTGCCGGTAATCTTCCTTTTCGGTGCCAGTGATCTGTATGCCGGTGTAGAATCTGCCGGTGCTAGGGCTTGTGTCTACCTATCGATATCACATGATTCTAAGGTTGCCATCAATGACAATACCTTCAATCACCTACAATTTCTCATTGGAGTGTGCATTTGCCAACAGTAATCTGACATGTAGGACATCATACCTTCTCCAATGTATTATATTTTTATTGTTGTATTCTTCTCTTTCAAAGCAAGCTATATTTCTACATGTTATTTGAGATGTTGTCTCTCTTTCTTTATTCCCTTATTGAAGCTTCATGTCATCTTCAAGATAGTAGAATTCAATCTTACTTGAGCTAACATGCCATCAAAAGTAGCTTCATCACTATTTTCCCACATGAGATTAAATTTTTTGCCTCAAATCTTATCTATTCTAAATGTTTTCTATACATATGGTTTCAGATTTATATATGATCATTAGACAACACATTAATGACAAACATTGCTATATATGATTCCATTATCTTATCCTTACACTCTTATTACATCTATTTTTATTTTACTATTTTTATCCTTCCTACAATTCGTATTATCCTATAAATACAATTAACTATAGCTAACATATGTTTCATTAATACATTGAAGAAAATGCTAATAGTTATATGCATTTGTAAATATCCAATTTTAAGTCCATTTAAGAGCATGCACAATAAAACATATTCACTAACATTTCATCTCGTGTAATCCATTGCTTATCGGGATCCCATAAAAGACATTCAACTTTAAGCATCTTATATATTTATAATTGTTATATCTATTAGATATTATTAGATGCATGATTATTTTGGAATTCAAATACTCTTTGCAGTAGAAATAAAATTTAATTGTGAAATTGACTCAGCCAACCATTTCCCACTTCACATTACTATTTATTTGAGACCATTTTCATTGATACATTGACATTGAAATATTAAGCTCACACTTTTCCCTAAATATGAAGTCGTTACTTTCTTCATACTGGTGTAACATTGAGATCACAATCTGTTGTTTTCACGTCTTGCCTCATCTCGAAGTAAACTATAACTTGCATTCATTCATTTCGAATTCAGCGTACGTTCTTTTCTGTTGCGAATTGAACTAGATCAGTTCAGAATATTCTTTCCACAAGGCCACCATATGTAGGTGCACTCAAATGGCAATACCGATAATAAATAATCATCATTAATAGGTGGTGATTTCAATTTATTTATTGCACTTGCAATTTGTGGATCAACTTCGTCCAAAACAAATTTTCTCACCAATCTTCTGTTTCCATCGTATACATTGATTCTTCCTCGATCAACCATCACAATCCATCCATTGTTGTTAACTGAAATAAGCATAATTTCTCTTGGAAACCATATATCCACTCGACAACCCCTATTGGAGTTTATATTATCTTCTCCATTTTGTAATTTCCACATAAACCCGTACTCCCTGTCAACCAAAATCAGCTGACCAACATCACTCCCAGCTAAAGCCCAATACATATAAGGAGAGTTTTTAAATGTACTGCCTGAATATCTGTACATTGCGTCATGAGGGGGTGGAATTTTTGTAAAACGAAAATCTGAATGGTTATATTCTACAACCCCACCCTTACATGATACTTCATCCAACCAGTAAAATCTTCCTCTGTGGTAAACACCGCGCCCTGAAATCAGAAATTGAAAATCGTTTACATCCATTGTGCTCCAGCTGTCAGATGATGAATAATAGAGTCTTATCAATCCTGAGTTTGAACCCATCATGATAATAAATTGGTCAGAGGAAGAATCGAAAGCAATTCCAAAATATCTGTCGGACATGTAAAAGTAATTGACGCGTTTTGAAGTTCCCCTGCTTTTTTCCTCGCAAACAACAAGGCCGAAATGGTTGAACACAATGGAAATGTTGCATGCTATTTCTATTCGATATGAATCGTCACTAATTTTGTAAAAATCTCCACTTCCTTCCATTACCCATGTGTGTGCCGCACCAGTATTCCGATCAAAGCATTGAAATAAGAATGGAGATGTATGTTTGGATATATTCTCCGCATTGCAGCATATGAAGACAACATATCATTCCATTCTTTCCACACAGTCCTCAATCTCACAAGGCTTCTTCGTGGGAGCAGCCTTGCTACGATAATTAACGCAATTTCATCGGGAATGCTTTGCCAAATTCCTATTTCCATCTCCATTTTTTCAATTTAGCTATGCAAAAACGCTAGTTCTACGTGTTTTCCTAATTAGCCCAAGGCGTCTTTAAATAGATGTTGATCAACATTCGGTGTGACGTTTCAATGTGAGGTTTTTCCTTCTTTTCGATCAAATGTAGGAGGCTGGCTGAGTATTTTTTGGAAAAGAGAATATACAATCCGTAGTGTTTACGGTAGGTTAGTCTAAGAAAATCCTTATACGTAAATAGAAGAAAAAAATGTTAAAAGTTAAAATTATAATTTGGTGGTTTATGCTTGAAATTATAACTTGGTGGTTTATGGTTAATCATGAATTTTATTCCCTCATTTGGTGGTTTATGCTTGAAATTTGCCTCAAACATTATCAAGTTTCTTGGAAGTTTATTTAACTATTCCAGTATGATCTCCATAATTCTATTCTACTTCTATATGCTCTTTGGGCTCAAATTTTAATCTAAATATAAATTTTTTGACTAATTAATATAAATAAACATAGAGTAAAAATATATTTACAATATTTTATTCTTTCATTTTTTATACATTTATTCCTTACTTTAGGAGAGTCAACATTATTAGAGTAGTAGGAGTTATACATATGATCCTCTAAAAAGGCACTAATGATTAAATAATTTTCCTACATTAGATTAATTTTTAACGGAATAAATATTCAATACCTTTTGTGTTGTTATACCCAATCAAGGTATGTGATTACTAAATATAACCCTTTCCAAAATAAATGGATTAAGGATTCAAGATTATTTATATATGGGAGTGTTGAGTTTGTATGGGGAAGGTCGGAAAGTTGAGTTTGTATGAGTAATGGTAAAATATGTTCTGATCAAACTTTGAAGTTTAGTGCACTTGTTGACCTAGGCTTGAGAAGAGCTCTCTCCTCAACTTTTCTTCTTAGTAGATAAAACTTTGTCAAATATTTAATTGGTTGATATACTCCTTATAGAAATTGTGGTTACCGTGTGTTTTCATTGATATCAACCTATTATTTTATATTATTTCTAATCAATAAATGAGTTGAAGACTTGTAATGATGTGTTATATCTTAGTTTTTGAAGCTCATGATTGAATGTCAAAATATGTTGATCTAAAGTTTATAGTTGGATCTCAAAGGTGTGGATCTAAAGTTCATGGTTGGATGTCACAATATGTTTCAATCTAAAGTTCATGTTGGATGTCAAATGTACATATATTAAGATGTTATATATTGGAAGATAAGGTTTGCAAGTATTTTTAAAGGTACAAAAGGTGTCACAGATTTCTGGAAGAATGTACCATATTTATCTACATCTGAACATATAATTCATCATTTGGAAATAAGACAGAGGAAGGTGTGAAGTATGTATGTGTCTCTCCTAATATCACAAGTGATAAGGGAAAAGTTTCAAGGGTTGTCAGTGTAAAGTTGGTACTATCACATGATGGAATGGATCAAAAGGATTGGGATATTTGTGCACATTGTCTATATATTTTGCATCAACATTTTTGTGTTGAGAGTGGTTGCCGTTGCACCAAAGATCAACCTATCAATTCCCGATGCAACCACTAGACTTATAGTTACCATGGGAGGTGGTTAAACAATCTCACAAACACAATGATTTTGTTGCACAAAGACCAAGGGTGCACACCTTGCAACAATCCCCCATCATCACAAGTAGGGTTTGAACCCATGACCCACCTTTTATACCATTTATTGGGAGTGGTAGTCATTACACCAAAATATCAAGTTTTCAATACTTGATACAACCAATAGACTTATAAAATCCATTGAGGTGGTTAAGCCATGTTCCAAACACACCGCTTTTGTTGCACAAAGACTAAGGGAACACACCTTGCAAGAGATTGAATTTTTCATGTGTGAAAAACATGGATTTACTTGTTATATCAAAAGACTGTATTATCTGATTTTGAAGTGATGTTGGGTTTCGTATATATTTTCTTTCTCTAGCTTAATTGAGTATGATTGTATGAAATGAGGGTACGGAAATATTTTTTCAAATTCATATAATGGTTGTATGTGATCAACATATTGGTTTTAGGTATTTCTAGTACCAATTTTTGTTTAGAGTGAATCTATGATAGCATATCTGGTTGCCTAGCTAACTTGAAATAATTGTGCCATTGGTTTAAAAAAAAATTTCTAGCATGGACATGTGTGGTAGGATAGATTAGGTCCTGTTTATATCAGATTTGGGGATGCAATTGTTTTCCTTTATCCATGGATATTTTTGAGAAACCTTTTGAATGTTATACATTTCATATTAACAGATTTTATCTTGGTTCACTTCGACAAAGCACATTGTTGCCTAGAGAGGATATAGTTGGAAGATCAAATCATTTGAAAGTAGTGTGATGTTGTGTGGTGTGCTGATCAAATGATTAATTTATACCAAAGGTAGTTATTCAAAGGTAACTACATTCAAATAAGCCCAAAAGTGTGTTCAAGGTGGCAAGCCAAGAGTAGTTGATATTAACAAGTAAAGTTATTAGATTTGATTATTATTAGCCATTCATGTTATTTTTAAATTATAGACTAATTTTGTAAATGTTGTAATTATTATGGAGTATTGAACTTCCTTTGGTTGTAGCCATAAAAATATGTACGAAGTAGATGCAACTTCCTTTGGGTTGTAGCCCATTAAACCTTATGTAATCCTATTTGTATTTGTGTGGATGGTTTAATTGGATACTATGTCACCCCATCCCCTCTCAATATTCTGATGTGTCTAAATGTAGTAGGATATTTGAACCCTAAGAAGGCTCTATTATATTTGGGATCACTAAAATTCCTCCTTTATATAATTTAAATCCTCTTACATCTATCACTTCCAAGATAATTAACAACTATATCTTTGTAAATATTAAAGATCCCTTCACTCTTACGATATTAGTGTTGATAATATGAAACTAGAACCTATAGTCTCACATTATGAATAAACCTTTTAGGATTAATTTTTCTTTCACAACCTATTCCCTTGCCAGAATAATGTAGTGTATTATGAAATTTATCATTAAAATTCTTATCTCAAATATATCATGTTAGGGAATGCAACCTCCATTTTTTAAGGTGAATTTGGTTCTAATTATGAGACTACCATATTTATTCTAGATATAAGATTCTATCAAGTTAGTGGTATTTTTTGAAGGGAAAATATAACTCTATAAAGCTAGATAATAATATAATTGTCATATACAAATTAGTTCCCCTAGTTGTGGTCAATAACTAATGATTCTTTTAGTTATTTGTTGTTTACAAATTTACAAAACACCTTAGACGATATTGTCATTTTCTACTTTAATATATCTAAAATAGAAGCAACAAATAAGTCCTCAAAACTATAATAGTTTTAAAAAGGGTAGTTTTTATCAAGCTTGATAGTGTACATTTGAGTAGACCTCACCAATCTTTGTCATGCCTCATTTGGTTTAATGCTTACCCCTACAACATACTAGTTCTTTTAAAAAACATAAAATAAGATGTGACATGGTAAGGTGTACATCTAAATGTGTGATTTTATTATAGCTAATTGTATCTATTATAATTTTTGGCTTTATTTGGGCCTTGAATTTAGTGGGCTCTTTTCTACATCACTTTAAGCCTATTTAGGTTCCATTATAATTTAAATATTTATTAATAATCTTTTAATTTAACCATCATTAGCTAGTTGAATTGGGTGTAAATATAAAATCAGACACCACCACACTCATGGCTTCACTTTAAAGGTCATGTTTTGGTGGACCAAGGTGCCCTCCAGTTGTGTCCTATGAAGATTATTTGAATGTAGCCAATGTAAGTGCCTTTCCTTTATAATTTGAATTTTAATCTATATAATGAATAAGTTCTATCATTCATAATATTAAATTACAATATAATTGCTTTAAAGATTATCCTAGCATTTAAAATTCATGTTTTCAACACATTTAGTACTAGGCTACATAAAGCTACATGAATGTAAGGGTTAATTGTAATACCAGTAAAGATGCTTAATAAACTTAATGCTTAATACCGGTAAACCAATCTCTTATGTCAGTAGACAGTTTTATCAGTTAATTGTAATACCAGTAAAGATTAATGCATGAAATAAAAAGACAAAGTCATCCACAACACATAACACCAATATTTGTACGTGGAAACCTTGTAAGGGGAAAAACCCCGGTGGGAAACCTTACCCACAATAAGATGATACTACTGCAGATAGTAAGTGTATACAAATGGGGTCTGCACATGCAGAAAGGCCAAGCGCCTAGAGCTCACTGCTCAAACACAAAATAGGAGTCACACTAACTACAATTGGATGGTTAAATCTAATAAGGATGTACTGCTCAAATTTCCATCTTTCTATGCTGGATTCAGTACTGGTGTAGTTTTGATTGTCTTCACAAAAAACCTCCTTTAACCTTCAAATGATGTTTGCGTTTATAGCTCTTCTTATTCTCGCATATACCTTTATACAATCCTTTTTCGGATTCCACATCTGATCTAACAAATAAGATCTTACATTTATATCATAACCTAGGACCAATTTTAGTCGCTCAGCTCTAAAGGATATTACAATAAAATCAATTTACAAATAAATTAATGCTCGATGCAATAACCGATTCAACATGTCAGCTTAATACATTTACAACAATAATAAATCATCTCATAGCGTGCCATGTTGATCTGGAAAAGATAAGTCTGATGGTGTATAACCTGGACCTATTTGTCGATCACAACAAATATGCTAATACGAATATGCCAATAAACAAATCTTCAAGACAAAGTGATTAAACGATGTCTTCGACATAACCAAGTATTTTCCATGCCATTCCAATTATTGGTGATCATTATATCTTGTCGGTGTACCAGATACCGGTGACTGTACATAAGTCACTTCCTTGCTGGTGAATGTTGCTGATTCCCTAAAGTGCCAGAGTATATAAGGTTTAGTAGGTGTTGACATCAATGACAAAACCATACCGAAATACTAACAATCTCCCCCTTTTGCATTGATGGCAACACAAGATAGAAAAACCATCAAAGTCCCAAAACAGAAATGCCAAATACCAAAAGCCAACAATCTCCCAAAAGAGATCATAACTAGAAATCAAAATACTGATACAGAGAGTAACAATCTCTCGCCTAATGAATAATCTCTCCCCAAAAGATAGTTTTATTTTTTGTTGCAATTTCGAAACCAGTTCTATTCATGATTTTGCATTTTGCATTTTTGAATTGTAACTGAAATCCTTTTTCAACTAATTGACCAACACTCAAAAGATTATGCTTTAAACCTTCAACATAGTAAACATTGTTAGTATTATGCTTACCATCAAGAGATATTGTACCTTTACCTTTGATGAAACAAGCTTTATCATCTCCAAATCTCACTAAGCCTCCATTATATTCCTGAAAGTTCAAGAATTTACTTTCATCTCCAATCATATGATGTCAGCTTGCTGAATCAGTGATCCATTCATCCTTTACTTCAACTTTAGCTGTTAGGGCCTTCTCTACCGATTGAATAGTAGGTGTCAGTTGATCTTCTGTTATGGCAACAAAAACCCATCCATTGTCTGTCAGATCCTCATCAGAATCATCAATCACTCCTTCATCAGCAAGACAACAAGATTTGTCTTTATTCTTCTTAAATCTGTATCTCTCATATTCAAGGTTAGGCTTGTATTTTGTTCTAGCTTCTTCTCTTAGCATGTCTATCAGGGCATCTAGAAGCCATATGACCAATCTTATTATAGTTAAAGAATTTAAAGGGTGCATTACCTTCATACTTACTTCCTACTAGACCTTTAGGCATTTTTCTTGCAAATAGTGTTTCAAGTTCTTCATCTTCTCTCCTGCTTTCCTCAAGTTCTCTTGCATAAAAGGTTTTCCAATTAGACTTGTCAAATGATGGTGCAGATGATGTTGATGCCTTAAAAGCTAAATCTATCTTTATAGTAGCAACATGATCAAATTCCTCAATTTCAAAAGCTGAAAGCTTTCCAATCAATGTATCCTTAGTTACTGATGTATTACGCATTGTCCTTAACTCATTTATAGCAGTAACCTTCATTTTATATGTCGGTTTCAATCCTCTTAAAACTTTTGAAAAAATTTCATCTTCACTTAAGGTTCCTCTAAAAAATTTAATACCCAAAATAATTTCATTAACTCTTTCCATAAAAGCAGAAATCCTTTCATCTTCTTCCATTTTCATATTTTCATACATGACCTAGAAGCTTTCAAGTTTTGTAACTTTGACTATATAATTTCCTTCATTCAGTGTTTCCAAATGATCCCAAATAGCTTTAGCTGTTGATCTATCTGATAATCCCATGATTTGCTAATCTATTAATGCACTCAAAAGTGCTTCTCTCGCTTTGCAATCATTTTCTTCATCTTTTCCCAAGGTAGGTGGATTAGGCTGAATAGGAGTAGGAGCAATATGGCCATTCTTTGTAACTTCCTAGATGTCCTTTCCAATGTAATTTAAATGTGTCTCCATTCTGATCTTCCATATGCCATAGTTGGTTCCATCAAGTTTAGGATTGTCCTTCCTAAAATAGTTAGTAGACATTGGATCTCCTCAACCTATTAAACTTCTGAAAAAAAAAGAGGACTAGGCTCTAATACCAATTGTTAGGTCCCGGAGGCAATTGAGAGGTGGGGGGGGGGGGCTGAATCAATTGTCTAATAAATTCAAACCAAAAACAACTTAACAAACTTAATGCTTAATACCGGTAAACCAATCTTTTATGTTAGTAGATAGTTTTCTGACTTAATTGTAATACTGGTAAAGATTAATGCATGAAAAAAAAAGACAAAGTCATCCACAACACATAACACCAATATTTGTACGTGGAAACCTTGTAAGGGGAAAAACCACAGTGGGAAACCTTACCCACAATCAGATAATACTACTGCAGATAGTAAGTGTATACAAATGGGGTCTGCAAATGTAGAAAGGCCAAGCCCCTAGATCTCATTGCTCAAACACAAAATAGGAGTCACACTGACTACAATTGGATGGTTAAATCCAATAAGGATGTACTTCTCAAATTGGCATCTTTCTATGTTGGATTCAGTACTGGTGTAGTTATGATTGTATTCACAAAAACCCTCCTCTAACCTTCAAATGATGTCTGTGTGTATAGCTCTGCTTATTCTCACATATACCTTTACACAATCCTTTTTCGAATTCCACATCCGATCTTACAAATAAGATCTTACATAACCTAGGTCCAATTTTAGTAGGTCGACTCTAAAGGCTATTACAACAAAATCAATTTAAAAATAAATTGATTCCTGATGCAATAACCGATTCAACATGTCAGGTTAATGCATTTACAACAATAATAAATCATCTCCATAGCGTGTCGTGCTGATCTAGAAAAGATAAGCCTATCAATGTATAACCTGGACCTATTTGTCGGTAACAACAAATATGCTAATACAAATATGCCAATAAACAAATCTTCAAGAAAAAGTGTCCGAATGATGTCTTCAACATAACCAAGTGTATTCCATGCTATTCCAAGTGCCGGTGATCATTATATCCTGTCGGTGCACCAGATACTGGTGACTGTTCATAAGTCACTTGCTTGCCGATAAATGTTGCTAATTCTCTAAAGTGCTAGAGTTGATAAGGTTTAGTAGGTTTTGACATCAATGACAAAACCATACCAAAATACCAATAGATTTCTATTATGTTTTATGATCATGTTCTAATTAATAAAATTAGGATAGGACCATACCATTACATATCCATAAAGGGAGACCAAAAGAGCACTAGGGATGCACAACTAGCGAAAAACCTCCACCGCAACATAGAAAAAACATAGAAAGGAAAACAAATAGCTAGCATCTACACGAAAAGACCATTAAACAGAGAAGAGACAAAACAAATAAAAAATATAGAACAACCACCCATCATACACATAGAGAGATATTCTACTACATGGGTGTTTCCTACCAATCATGGCATAAGATAAGAACTTTATGAAAAAAGTACACTTTTCTACCTAACCTAATCCTAGAACCTAAGGAGACCAATGAGGAATCAGAAGTCGATTTAGCCAAAGATGTTGTGGGGCCAGAGCCCATGGCCACAGATGCATTGTATTTTATTCACCATTTTCTTTTCCATCTCATCCTACATCGTCTATAGGGAGGAGTTGTTCTTAATAGGCACTTTCCTACAAGCAAGGTTGACCTCAATTTTCTTTCTGAGGGCCTCCTAGGTTTTCTTGACTTCTTTCAACTTGAGCTTGGTCCATGTCATCTTGATCTTGGAGTCCAAATCATTGATATTTTTTCCCACCTTATCCCACTGCCACATGATTCAAATAAGATCACTGGTAGTTCTCGGAATTCCATCTTCATCTAAGATGTGAACCCAAGTGTTATCCCTGGCCTCCACCTTGAAAACTACCTCCAACTAATTAATATTTTTGATGGCCATAGTCATCTGTACAATGAACCATTTTAATAAGTCATCCTATCTTTGTATTTCCTCATTCAAGTCCTTCATAGGTTTAATTAGAATCAAGATAGAGCTCAAAGGTTTTGTATTAACATCGAAAAGAGGGTTTATGGGAGATGGGTCAGGGTGAGAATTAGTTTTAGCAGAAGACTAATCCAAATCCATGGTATTTGAGAAGTTCAAATCATCCAAGGAAGGAGACTTGAATCTATAATTTTCAACAATATCTAGATCCTAGTCCTCTTAGGTGGTGGAAATGGCTTTAAATTTGGTCATTCTAGTAGAGTTTTTCATAGTGGGCATTTTAAAACCCAAATGAGACACCTCTCCAAAATTAGAGGGAGTAACATTAAGATGTGCACATATAAATTGGGATCATAGGTGGACCCAATCTTAATAAAAGGGAGCTCACTAGAAGGGGATAAAGTCAAGCATAAATCATATAATCTACAAATGATAATAGATTTAGAAATAAATTGGGACAAAGATGAATCAAATCAAAAGGGAAAATCCATTCATAGCTTGTGGAAAAGATGATTTAGCACGGGGAAGATGATCTATAGATGGAAACTCCATTCCCTTCCATCCAAGGTGAATTATTTCATGAACAATATAACTACCTCCTTCCAATTTACTAGTAGTTCCTCATTCTAACCACTTTGGAACATAGAAACCATTTCCCAAGGTTTAAATAATCAATCAAATTAAACTTTATAATTCCCTTTGGGCTTTTTGGGAAAGATAATACCATCAAGGGCCAGCCTAGTAACCTTCACAATGATCTTTGCAAAAACCACAAAGGTGACATTGCCAAACATCATAGTATTATTATATAGGCATGAACAAACATGCTAGAGAGCTTAGGATTATGGGTAGTCACCCCCTCCACATAAGTTGATGGTATGATGAAAGAATAAGTATCTGGCCGAATACTAAGAGGGGGGGTGAATCAGTATACTGAAAAACTAATACGAAGTTTCCAAACTCAAATTCAATCACACAAAGTAAATTTATCATAGTTAAGAACAATATTCACAAGAATAATTGACATCAACCGGTTTGACTATTAAGACAACTTTAACAGTAAGCAACTTCAATCTTTATGAACATCAATAATTCTTAATCACATCTTCAACATATTCATCTCTCAAATACTTATAATTATGATGCCTTATTAGAAATTAATCTAATCAACATATAAGATCACAACCACAAAAGCATTCACCACTTGACATAAATGTTTATACGTAGAAAACCCAAATAGGTGAAAAACACTGTTAGATGGGACTCACAAAGATAGCTATCTGAACTCTTCTGAAGTTAGCCCTGTTAGGAGCCATGTCTATTAAAGCTTTACAATAAGTCTTGTTAAGAAGTAATTCCTATTTAGGAATCACCCGGTTAAGGTATTTATAAATATACCTTGATGAAAAGCACAATACGCTATTAGGAGTAACCTTGTTAGAGGATTTAATGAGTAACCAAGCATGTTAGAGCTTACCCGGTTAAGGGATTTCACTTCTACTATAATTGTGAGAAAACAACAGGTTTTGTTGATCTATCTGAATACACTACATTTTCTTTATCAAATCCTTTTAAGCTTCAATCTGCCTTTACTCAAAGTAAAAATCCATTCATCGGTTAGGCAACTACACACTCACAGGTTTCTACCAGTCTTGCCAACTTTGCCAACATCTTTTACAAACAACTTCATCGACCTTAAATACAAAAACAATTAGGTCAGTAACACAACAAAAACAATCTTGACCATTAGAAATCATAACAATCTCTTCACACTCTTTAAGAAAATTCCAACTGCTCCATGATCACTGCTTCATCAGACTGTGTAACTCATCATGTTCTATGCATTAGATGCAATCCAGTTTTCTACTTTCAAATAAATCAAACAAACGTGCCAAATTAATTTGTTCTTATCCTCATACAATGATCACACGTTTCTCCATCATTTTTGCTCACCAATAATAAACCAACAAACTTTATCAGTTAGGGTTTATAAATAGGTAGGGTTTACTGGTTACATTACATAGAAAGGTTTAACCATTTACACCAGTTTATCGGTTCAACTCACAAACTTAACATACCAGTTTGCAACATCTTCCATAAAGTTTAACACAATGGTTACAAGACAAAAGTAATAACAACAATAACATCAACAATATGATGAATATCATTATACTCATACAATTGACATGAATGACAACATATCATTAATGCATTCTATATGCAAAATGCCAACATAAGTATCCAAATTGCCCTAAAGTGTTTTATTCTATAGATCCCCACTATTATTAAATTATGATAATTCATTAAGTTTTCTTTGAATTAAATCACGGATCATATGTTTAGAAAAGGAAAAAAGGTTAAGAAAGGGACAAGCTTGGGTAATATAGTGGTAGGTGGTATAATCAAATTTTAAATCCCGTGGCCTTAACCAAAAAGGAGATGAAAAGGTGAGAAAGATAATAACCGAAAAGGAAACATTGGTATTATTCATCATTAATAGAAAATTCCTTCAAAATCATGGCATAAGCCTCTATCAAGATTTTGTGCAAGTGAAACCAAATTTCAAAAATCATTGACATACATGCCTAGCCCAACCAACTTATCTGCCACACAGTGTCCTTCCCATTGCATGTGGAAAAACTTAACGTCTCCAAGGGTAGGAAGAAAAGAATGAAACTTGAAGATGATTGAATTATATTTCTAGTCTAGTTTAGCCACCCCTTTAAGCATAACGATTGTATTGTGAGAATCACCTTCAATAATGATACTTCTAAGACCCTTGTCCCTATCCATAATTAACTCATGATAGATTGTTTCCTTATTAGCGATGCTTGAATTTTGAAATCCTAAATTTTCCACATATGAAAGGATGAGGCTTCGATGCGAGTTTTGGATTACTCCACCCCCTCTTTCTTGAATCAAGGTTATATGAGAAGACCCATTGAAATTCAACTCTAGGCAATCAGTGTCCAAGGGGTCATTTTTTTATGATAATGATATTATATTAATTTGAGGACTTGTCTAAGGAGCATTATTAATTCAATATTCAATTAATGATCTAGTCTCTAAACTTCTAAGGATAAGCTCTTTTTCATTAATCATATATATTGTCGAGCTCAAAACACCAAATGAGGGGTTAAATTAGGTAATCTTCTAAATCACATAATAATTTTCTTGAATTTTCATTTTTTGATATTTAGATCTAAGAATAGAGGAGGTTGTAGAAATTCAAAGTAGAGAGTCATGGTCAATTCCAAATTTTGAACAAAAAAATACATTAGGACTATAGTTCTTAACACTCATGTTCAACACTTTTTGGAGTAGATTTTAATCACTCAAGCCAATAGAATTTCCTAATTATATATTTTCTGCATTCTCTCAATTTTAATACCCTCATGAGTATGGTGGCCAACACCCATGTTTGACACTTTAAGCCTCAATTTGCAGGTTTTCGTTTCATTTTGTGCCCTATTTCTATATCTATCCTATTGTATTTATTTCTACTCTATATTTTACTATTATTTTTATTATTTTCATATTGTTTAAACTAATTTATTCATACACATCACAATACTGATATCATTCTAAAAACTGAACACAATTCAAGTGCTCAGATCTTTGTTTATGACTATAGTCAAGCGTATTCATATTCCAATTCTATACTAGAGATATTTGTGATATTAATTTACATAAATGGGCCTATTATGTCATTTCCATACACATTAGTGACTTTACCTATACTTTCTAAAATTAAACATTACATCATGTATTCTCCATGTAGATTTCAATGACCATGGTTCCATACTCTCTTTTCTCTTCACTTGAAATGTATCACCAATAATATTATTACTTACATATAGATCCAAAATCTCACCATAAAATTTTACCGCACCCTACTCAAACATTCATCAATTAAGGAAAACAAGTAGTGAAACACTACATATGGATACTTCACATGAAATCAAAGCAATGAACAAAAGGGATCGCTTGAATGTTCCAGCAGTGTGCCAAACGTTTCCTTCTTATTTTAGGAAATGCTTCATCTTTCTCTTAACATTTGTGTCAAAAAAAGACTCATCGATATTTCATGGTAATTTAAGCCAAGTCAAAGTGGATTTCCTAAGAATACCCACCAAGATGGGGCATGCTCAAAACACATGTGGAACCAACTAGCTTATATAAAACTTGTTTGAATTGGTAGAAGGTGGCACTTTTCAATTAGATGGGGAATTAAAATAGCCTTGAGCACAAAAGGAAATGTAGGGATACCATTGGTCAATGAAAGTAAAAATAAATTTGGACAAACCATGCAACCAAAGAAAGAACTAGGCACCAAAAATAGAAAAATAATCTCTAAGCCTAGACTATTTTGTTTTGAAATCACAAATCAATGTAGGTGGTTTTCATGTCATATGTTTGAAGTGAGGCGATAGTGCTAAAATAATTCATGTGGAAGTAGTTGCAACGCCCATCATGATCATATTAACACACAATAGATATGCAAGCACAACTTGAGCTATCAAATATTTTCAGGTAAGTAAAAATAACTCTATTGAAGCCTATGGGATTTATGTATGAAAGGATATAATTCTTCATATAAATTATTCAACACTTTGAGTCATTTCAACAATAATAAATGCATCTCTAAGAGTTTAGAAATTTTCATATGTGATCATACCTTAACATTTTTGTTCTTGATTAAGGCGTGGAACTATGCCCTTTCTATTATTTTTCTTATTTTATGTAAGTTGGCTTTCTTTATATCATTGTGAAAAAGAAGTAGTCACTATATGCTCAATTAAACTTTTTATTTCTAGATGAATCTGTGAATTGTGTATCATGAGAGATTTCCCACTCTTCCATTGTCCTTAGGTCTAGAATTAGGCTATACTTTATACCAAAAAAAATTAAGAATGGTTAGTTATTGCAAAAACCTTGAAGGATTTATTTGTTTCTACCAAGTATTGGTAGGTACTTATAGGAGGATTTGCATTTTATGTCCAATGTCTATGTAACTTTGAGCATTTTGTTCTCCTCTCAATAATGAAGGGTTCTAGTGAAATGTGCTTATTCTATGGAATCAATATTTCCTTATGATTTTCACAAAAATATATTATAAATTAATGTAAAGGCTTTGCATTAACACATGTCCTTAGTCTAGTTATTTTTTGTGTTTTACCTCCTTCACTTTCCATTCCTTAAAAACGAAGAACCAACTTCTAAAATCCTAGAGGTCATTTTGTATATTGTAAGCTAAGTCCTAGTCCCATGTATGTAAAACTTCCAAACTACCCTTACTAAGGTATATTGTTTTAGGAATCAACACTATTTTATAAATCCTAGTCCCATGTATGTAAAACTTCCAAACTACCCTTACTAAGGTATATTGTTTTAGGAATCAACACTGTTTTATAAAACACCCAGTGGGACCTGTTGGGCTCTTCCCATTGAATATTTTGTACATTTCTCAATTTTCTTCATACAAAATGTCTATGATAAAAAATTGATGCTTCTACATGGATGAAGATGACTCAAATGACTTAGATAGTATGTATCTTATCCGCAACGTTAGATATATTAGTTGTACCCATGGGGGGTATCTGTAACTTTATTATAAAAATTTATATTGAGCAAGAGGTTTTTTTCCTCTTTCCATGAAAATATAGAAATCTCATCCACATATGCACAATGATCTCATTATCCAAGCCATCATAACACCACATATGTACAATGATCTCATTGATATTGATATCAAAGAGATAATTGTATATTTCAAAGACCAAATGAGGTTAGTGCAAGTGGAAACACAAAGATATAAATATATACTTTCTTATCACACCCATTTTTAGTGAATGGATCCAACATAATTATAGTCATAAAATTGTGACCCTAGAAAATTTCAACTGCATTAGGGACCTCACACATGTGAGTTTGAATCCTCTAGCCTGATGAGAGACCGAAGATTGCTCAACCCTTAGAAACAACTTCTTCCTTTCCCTCTGCATCACCCCATACACACTCTACCTTGGATAAAGGAGTATGATAGGGGCATGGCACCACTGTCCCCTCTTGGACAGGGGTGCGGCACACTTATTCTTCAGGGACAGGGGCATGGTAACCCTGTCTATGTCCTATTTTGGGGTAGGACCCTTCCTAGGGTTGCATTGTTGGTTGTGCATCAAGCGGTAATCTCCCTCGATGTCGGCCCATGATGAAAATCAAATCCACTAACATATATTTAAGGTGAATTCGTCCTCTCATTTGCAGAAGTGGGGATAGAGGTTCAATAAGGTGAAAAATTGGTCATTAAGCGTTCAACAACATTCAAGCATTCTAGCATTCTTTTCGAGCATTGAGATATCTCAAGTCTCCCTTAAAGGCTAGGTGTTGCATTCAAGTCAAAGATTCAACCATTGAAGAGGATATTTATTCCAAGATACAATTCCAGACAAATATTTCTACCTTTTGCATTCAAGTCAAGGATTCAACCATTGAAGAGGATTAGATCTTGAATTTGAAGGGGCATAACTTACGTTAGGTTTATTTTGAGTTGTACATCCTCAAACATATCTACTAACTTTTGTAGGAGAATCAATAAACACTTTAATTCCTAGTTCTACTTTTCCAAGACCTTATCCATGATGTCCTAGATTCCTAGCTTAGAAGAAACATGGCATATCCTACTACTATGAAACAAGGTGAAGAAAGCTTGAAATATGAACCGTAAATGAATATTATTGTGAACCTAAAACTAAGATGAACCCTTATAAAAGTTATTTGATTATTGAAACAAGAAAAAGAAAAATATTACACGTGAAACACTATATTTTCATGGAGAAACCCTTTCAGGAAAAGAATAAAATAAATAATGTAACAATAATACACTTCTCTTCTAGACCTCTATAAAATTTGGTAGCACTTTGTTATCCTCGAGAGTGAAAAATATTTGAATGAATAACACTAGTTTAAGGCCCTCATTATAGAAATTTGTGATAAGAAATACCACCATGGTATCATCAAACAACATGATACAAAACCACCTAGAACGATTAACATGTATCTCCTTGAAATGATTCAAAAACACTCAAAATAGCCTCATACAAATGCTCTTATAGATTTTATAAAGCACCTCTCACACATGGGAAACTATGTAAGGGTTCTATCATGAATATTATCAAAGAATCAATAATGACTATTATAAACATCATATATGATTTTACAATCCCTTCCAAGTGTTCAACCACCTCAAAATAGAAGCTTCAAGAAGGGCTCACCTAGCTCTTTTGTCCTTTCCTCAAGAACAAATGGTAAAAGTAACTTTTCCTTTACATGGTCTCTTTCAACACCATAATTCAAATGGTTTAACCTCTTATGTATAAATTATAAAATATACTAGGAAACTATTAAATTAATGGATTTACAAGGATGATGGCACCTAAATGCTAACATTCTCCCACTTGACATAATACATTATAAATTATTCCATAGATATACAATATACAAATAAAGTACAATGATCAAGGCCCATGGCCTTCCTGCATCAAGAGAGATTATATATGGTCATTGGCCTTCTGAGAAAATCCGCAACATTATCCAAAGTGATATTTTTTTCAATCAAGACCTATCTACTCCCAGCCATATCTCATACAAAGTGGTATTGAACATCAACATGTTTTGTATGAGAATGATACATGGGATTTCTGGCCAAACATATTGTACTCTAACTATCACATCCAATCCTCACTGACCTACAATCAAAACCAATACCATAACCAAGTCTTTGTAAACAAACTACCTCCTTAGAGAAATGTATAGTATTCATATAATCTACTTCAGTGGTGGACAATGCAGTTATCATTTGTCTTTACTCATTTAGTTCATTGTACCTCCAAATAAAATAAACACATGGCCAGTAGTTTACCTTTAATTATGCATGTCACTTGCCCAACATGCATAAACAAAATGTTGTATGTCCAATGACTTATCCATACCATTAGTTCCATGTGTTGGCATTTTAGTAGAAAGAAAGTTGTTGATATTCATTGAGGATATTGAGAAGGTTGTTGAAGATTATTTGATATAACTGAAAAAGGATGATAACTATCTTTATAACATTATTTTGTCATTGATGTGTGGAAATTGAATTTTTGATTCAGTATGATGTTGCCATATCTTGAGAAGATTGATTTGAAGAGAATTAAGATGTCGGTAAAAGACACATAAAGAATGTGATGAATAAGGGGAGAAATAAGTTATTCAATGGGCAACTATTACCGAGTTAGACAATGGTGAAATCATGATGTTTAGATTGTTTTGATATCCTACAAATGTTGTTGATTATAAGGTTAATACTATACTATGTCACTGAGCAAAGAACCTAGTCGGTAAACCCTAAGGTTATCGATATCGGTTAATGAAGGCGGAATGTCTACCTAGTAAAGTTTAGTATTTACCGAGTTGCAATCGAGTTATGATAGTGCGCATTAGATGGATAAAAGCATTATTTAATGAAGGACAATGATTAGCTAGAGATGTATAAATGATTGGTATGCCATGCATGAAGTTTGTTAAGAATCTATGGCAAAGGAAAATCGGCAGGAAGATCTACAATGTTGATTGAACCGCAATAACCTTGCACAAGTTCCTAGCAAGGTATGCAAGTCCCTAGGCAAGGTAAAACGTTTTCAGATCGAAAGGGTACATTAAACCTGGTCAAGTTTGAAGATCTGATGGCTAAGATTTATCATGGGAAATGTGATCAAGGAGATTTAGTGGTTAGCAATTGTTTATAAATAAGGAATTGTTGATAAACAATGTATGTGGGCAAGTGTAAGCACAAGGATGCTACATAGTGATTACCGAGCACAAAAGCTTGAAGACCTATTTGAATAATAGAGTAGAGAGCCTAGCAGAGGGACAAGATAAGTCTTATGACTAGATTGTTTTGAGAAAATAAGAATCTGCTTTAGCATTTTAGATGTGAAGTTGCAGATATATTTTATTACTGTTATTTTGTAAGTGACAGGAAATCTCTTAACCGAGTGGACTTACTAGTATTATTTGTAAACCCTCTAGCAAGGTAACATTCTAAATGAGTGTTTGAAATTCTTTGACAAGGTCACTTCTAACAAAGTGAAGACCCTAACAGATCTGAGGGAAATCCCTTAACCGGGTCACATCTAGCAATGTGTTTGTAATCTTTAATAGGATTTGCTTTTAACCGAGCATACTCTAGAAGAGTATATTTCTTAGTGGGTCTGAAATCCCATAGTGGTTTTTCCCTATTTGGGTTTCCACATTAAATTTGGTGTTATATGTGTTATGATGATTATGTGTTTATGAGTTTGCATGTTTATCAATTTTTGGTAATGTTGCTGAAGTATAAGTTACCAAGGTTGAATCAGTTGATTTTATGGAAGATTAAGTTTGTCTGATTCACCCCCCCCTCTCATCTTGTTGGCTATTGGCATCTGTACTTTACTTTTAGTATCAGAACTTAAAATTGGTATCAGAGCTTTGGACTCTGGAAGAAAAAGTTTAAAGGTACTTGAGGCAAAGATTTGAAGATGTATAAATGGCATGCACCGAAGCTGAACAAGTTAAGTTTTTCCACATGGCAGAAAAGGATGAAGCTGCATTTATCAGGAATTGGAGAATATGCAACATATTATCTAGAGAATGATTACATTGCACCAAGAACCAACCCTATGACCTTGGAAGAGATAAAGGCAAAGAAAGAACATATTCAAGCTATGATTGAAATAACATCAGCATTGACTGACTTAGAGTTTAATGATCTAGAAGGCTGCAATGATGCAAAAGCAATGTGGAGTAATCTCATATCTATGTATGGAGGTGATGAACATGTTCAAAGAGGAAAAGTAGATAGTCTAAGAGGACAACTTGAAACCATGAGAATGAATGAAGCTGAGAACATAACCCAATACAGTACAAGGCTAAAGGAAATTGTCAATCAAATTAAAGGAGTAGGATGAACTATTGAAGAAAAGGATGTAACAAGTAAGTTGCTTAGAACACTTCTACCAACTTATTCTATTCGAGTCTCTGCAATCAATGAATTGAGGTCTGTACCCATCATGCCAATTTCTTTGGATGCTACTATTGGTAAGCTACATGCATTTGAGTTAAGTAATTTTGATAACAGTGGGTCTTCGGTAAATAAAGTAGAATTTGTATTCAGTTCTTTTCATATTGGTGAATCCGATGATTACAATGATAGAATGAGTAAGTAATCTGAAGGGAATCATAGTGGAGCAAGTGAAACATTTCGTAAGAACATGGAAGATGTGCACAAATTGTATGAGGAAATCAAGAAGCAAGAAGAGTTTGAGCATTATTAACCAGAAGGTTACCGAGAGGAAAAGGTAAGTATAAAGGAAAGCTACCTTCAAAATGTTTCAATTGTGATAAGATAGGACATATGGCTTATAACTTCCCTGACAAAGAATCTAGTGAAAAGACAAAATACTGAGATAATAGGAAGAAAGACAACCAATATAGAGGACACCAAGACTTCAAAAGGAGAGATAGAAAGACATGTCAAATAGCTGATGAGGAATCCAACGATTACAAATTTGGTGAAACTGATATAGAGGAAGTTGTTTATGTGGCTATTAAAGATGGATCAGATGAAGAAAGGTATGAAGAAAAAGCCCTAATATCTCACACAAATAATAATGATTCTTAGATCATAGACAGTGGATGCTCACATCACATGACAGGTGATAAACACAAGTTTGTTAAATTAGAAGACTATGATGGAGGCTATGTAAGATTGTGGTAATGATGCACCATGTTTGGTGAAAGGTAAAGGATCTATAACACTTCTTGACAATGCTAAATATGATGATATATACTGGATTGAAGGTTTGAAATACAATTTGTTGAGTGTAGCACAGCTAAACAATATAGGATACCAAATAGAATTTCAGAAAGGAATTGTCAAAGTTCATGACAACCATGGAAAGTTAGCTACTACCGGGACACAAAAAAAAGGTAACACATTTCATCTTGACTCAACTCGGAACAAGTGTCTTTATGCTAAGATAGATGATACCTAGTTATGGCATAAAAGGTTTTGTCATGTAAATTTTAATAATCTGATCAAAATAAGTAAGAAGCACTGAGTAAGAGGTCTACCAAGTCTTGAAAAACCTGAGAATGCTATGTGCCGAGGATGCCAGATGGGTAAGATGACAAGATCAAGATTTACAAGTAAGTCCTACACTTCTAAAGGAAATTTAGATCTAGTACACACTAATCTTTGTGGTCCCATGAAAGTTCACAGTTATTATGGTGATAAATATTTCATATTATTTGTAGATTATTACTCAAGGATGATGTCAATCATGTTTTTAAAAGAAAAATTAGAAGATTTTCAAATGTTTAAATGGTACAAGACAAGAGTTGAAAATGAAATAGGAAGACAACTGAAATGTCTTAGATCTGATAGAGGATGAGAGTTCACTTCTGATGAATTTAACTTATTATGCAATGATCATGGTATAAAAACGCAAGTACCTACACTGAGAAAACCTCAGCAAAATAGGATAGCCGAGAGAACAAATAGATCAATTGTGGATTGTGCCAGAACCCTAACGATAGAAAAAAGGGTACCTTGGACATTTTGGAGAGAAGCAATCAACACTGCAGTTTACACCCTCAACCAAGTTCAACTAAAGAAAGGAACTATGAAGACACGATATGAAATCTGGTATGACAAGAAACCTAATGTAAGTTATTTTAAAATATTTGGAAGTAGATGTTATGTTCACAAAGATGACAAAAATGGAAAGTTTGATCAGAAAAGTTAAGAAGGAACATTTCTTGGTTATTCTTCTAGAAGTAAAGCATTTAAATGTCTAATCAAATCATCTAACAAAATAGTGGAAAGTGAAAATGTGAAAATTAATGAATTTGCAAAAACAAATGATGAAGGAAATTCCAAAGTACTAGAAGATTATGTAGAATTTGTTTATGTTCAACCGAGAAGTCCTACTGAGAAAGCTGCTGAAGAAAATGAAGATAATGTCCAGTTACAGAGTGATGAAGAAGATCATACAGAACCTACCGAGCCTATATTAGCCAAATATGTCAGAAGACATCATGCATCAAGTCAGATTATAGGAGATAAGGATGATCTAGTGATGACAAGGAACAAACTGAGACAGAACACATGTCTGATAACTGAATTTGAACCAAGAATAGTGAAAGAGGCATTTAATAGTTAAGATTAGGTAAATGCTATGATAGAAGAGATTGATCAAATCAAGAAGAATGACACATGGATACTGATCCCAAGACAAAAGGACAAAAATGTAATTGATACAAAGTGGATTTCCAGAAACATGCTAAATGAAAAAGGTGAGGTCATTCAGAACAAAGCAAAACTAGTTTGCAAAGGTTATGCTCAAGAATAAGGAATAGATTATGGTGAGACTTTTGCACCTATGGCTAGACTTGAGGGAGTAAGAACATTGTTGGCATATGCTGCTTTCAAAAATTTCAATGTATATCAAATGGATGTTAAATCTACATTTTTGAATGGTATACTAGAAGAAGAAGTTTACATTGAACAACCTGAAGGATTTGTTGAAGACAAGAGTAAAGATCAAGTATGCAAACTAAACAATGCTTTATATGGTCTGAAACAAGCACCTAGAGCATGGTATGAGAGACTGCACTCTTATTTGATCAAGATTTGTTTTATAAGGACAAGTGAAAACAACAATATGTACATGAAGAAAGATGAGGACAATGGAATAATGATCTCAACCATATTTGTTGATGATATTATATTTTGTGGAAATGACTCTTTATGAAAGAACTTTGGAAATGAAATGTGCAAAGAATTTGAGATGTCACTAATCGGCGAGATAAAGTATTTTATAGGTTTACAGATACTGCAAATGAAAGATGAGATTTTCATTACTCAATCCATGTACATAAAGGAAATCTTGAAGAAATTTGGAATGGAGGATTCTAAACCAGTAAGTAATCCTATGACTACTAACTGTAAACTATCAAAGAATGATGAATTTAAATCTGTTGATGAGACACTTTACTGATCTATGATTGGAAAATTGCAATATGTTGTGCATAGTAAACCGGATATAGCACATGCAGTATCCATTGTTGCAAGATTTTTTGTAGATCCCATGGAAACCCATATGACATCAATCAAGAGAATTTTCAGATACCTGTGAGGTATTAAAGATTATGGCTTAGTATATGAAAAGAGGAATGATTTTGATTTAAAAGTTTATATTGATGTTGATTTGGCAGGCAACATTGATGACAGGAAAAGCACAAGTGGTGGAGCTTTCTTTTTAGGAGAAAGACTAGTGAGTTGGCTTAGCAAGAAACAAGGATGTATCTCATAGTCCACAACAGAAGCTGAATATGTTGTTGCAGCATTGAATTGTACAAATATAGCATGGATCAAACAACTATTGGAAGGTATAAATGAGAAAGTTACCGAGCCAGTAACTATATTCTATGATAATATTAGTGCCATTAACATGTCAAAGAATCCAGTAATGCACTCTAAGACAAGAATATATCTATAAAGTATCATTATCTCAGAGAAGAAGTTCAAGAGAAGAAAGTTGTACTAGAATATATCAGTTCAAAGGACCAATTAGCAGACATCTTCACAAAGCCATTTCCAAGGGAAACTTTTGAGTATCTCAGAAGCAAGTTAGGGGTCTTACCCCTATCTTCTACTCACTGACAGAGTTTGGTGAAAGCATCACTTCGATGAATCTACAAAATATTATGTGTGGATTGATGCTAATTTACGCACTTTAGAAGGTTTTCTAAAGTTCTGCAGGAAATAGTAAATAGAGACAAGTTGCTTTGACCGAGACAGAGATGATACACAGTAAGGCAAATCACTTCACAGCGGAAGAAATCATGATTTAGTTCTTTTACTTTTTGGCATTGTTGTCAAAGGGGGAGAAGACTAAATGGTTGACTGAATGAGACTAAATGGTTGAATGAATGAATGGTAAAGCCCTATATGAAGAAGATAACATAAGACTAATGATAGGGGGAGAAGACTGCAAAAACAAAGAAGACTAAATGCAAGACAACAACTCTAAAGCCCAATGAAAAAAGGAGAAGACTTCAAAAGATTTTAATAGCTCAAGGATAACAGGAGAATTCTAACAACAATCTAAATCTGAATCAATTTGAATATCTTGTTGATATTACCATTTAATTGTTGGTTTTGCCATCAATGCCAAAGGGGGAGATTGTTGGCATTTCAGTAGAAAGAAAGATTGTTGATATTCGTTGAGGATATTGAGAAGGTTGTTGAAGATTATTTGATATAACTAAAAAAGGATGTTAAGTATCTTTACAACATTATTTTGTCATTGATGTTAAGAAATTGATTTTTCGATTCAGTATGATGTTGCCATACCTTGAGAAGATTGATTTGAAGAGAATTAAGATGTCGGTAAAAGACACAGAAAGAATGTGATGAATAAGGGGAGAAATAAGTTATTCAATGGGCAACTATTGCCGAATTAGACAATTATGAGATCATGATGTTTAGATTGTTTTGATATCCTACAAATGTTGTTGATTATAATGTTAATACTATACTATGTCACCGAGCAAAGAACTTAGTCAGTAAACCCTAAGGTTATCGATATTGGTTAATGAAGGCAGAATGTCTACCGAGTAAAGTTTAGTATTTACCGAGTTGCAACCGAGTTATCATAGTGTGCATTGGATGGATAAAAGCATTATTTAATGAAGGAAAATGATTAGCTGGAGATGTATAAATGATTGGTATGTCGTGCATGAAGTTTGTTAAGAATCTATGGCAAAGGAAAATCGGCAAGAAGATCTACAGTGCAGATTCAACAACAATAACCTTGCACAAGTTCCTAGGAAGGAATGCAAGTCCCTAGGCAAGGTAAAACATTTTTAGATCAAAAGGATACATTGAACCTGGTGGACTTACCCGTCTCTTAATCGAGTCGACTTACCAGTCTTATTTGTAAACCCTCTAGCAAGGTAACATTCTAAGTGAATGTTTGAAATCCTTTGACAAGGTCACTTCTAACAAAGTGAAGATCATAACTGATCTAAGGGAAATCCCTTAACCAGGTCACATCTAGCAATGTGTTTGTAATCTTTAACAAGATTTTCTTTTAATCGAGCATACTCTAGAAGAGTATATTTCTTAGTGGGTCTGAAATCCCACAATGATTTTTCCCTATTTGGGTTTCCACATTAAATCTAGTGTTATATGTGTTATGATGATTATGTGTTTATGAGTTTGCATGTTTAGAAATTTTTGGTTACGTTGCTGAAGTATAAGTTTTTGAGGTTGAATCTATTGATTTTATGGAAGAATAAGTTTGTATGATTCACCCCTCCCTCTCATCTTGTTGGCTATTGGCATCTGTACTTTACTTTTAATATCAAAACTTACACCATGATAAACCAAATAGTATTTAGAATTACCTCGTAAGTATTTCAACTCCCTTTTAATAAAAGTACAATGTTATTTTCTAGCTTATAGTTTTGCATTTTATTTTTTTTCAAAAAGGTGTCACATATTTACTCTAACTTAACAAAAGATTTATATGAAACCAATTGCTACTGATTTCTACCCCAAGAATATATCTAATAATACCCCAATCCTTCATATAAAATTTTTAAAAACTTGTTTTTTGAACTCTTTAATCACTGTCTTACAAAATCAACTCCCTCTCTCTAGGAGTAGCCCTTAGTCAATAGTCTAGCCTTCTACCTTTCTAACCAACTATCTACTCCAAATTTCTTCTTAAATACTCACTTGCATCCAATGGGACGTCTTCCTTTAGGAAAAAAAATAAGATCTCAAGTGTCACAACTATCAAAAGCTATCGTCTCCTCTCGTATAGGCTACATCCAAGATTCAATTTCCACAAAAGAGAGTGCTTCCCTATGAGATCTAGGTTCATCATCAGTACTTAATAAAGAAAAATTACAATAGAAATTTTGTGAGCTATATTTTTCAAGTGGATTTTGTTTTCTTGTGGAACTTGTCAAAGGTCAAGTAAGAGTTTCTTACTCATTTTCTTCGTCATTATTTTTAACTTCTCCTCTTATTACAAGTTCTTCATAAATTTCACTTAAAATATCTTCTTCTTCTTCATCATCTATTTTCCATATCTTTGTTCTTCCACAGATGCATCTACTACTTAGTTTCATCATGCACTATCTCTAATTTTTCATTTGGTCATTCTTAACTCGAGTCAGCTCTAAATTTCTTTAAAATCACATCCCTAGAAAATATCAGTGTATTGGTTAGAGGATTCCAAAGCTTGTAACCTTTTACATTCTCTCCATATCCTACAAATATGCATTTATGAGGTTTTGGATCCAACTTAAATTGCTTCTCTTGAGGCACATGAACAAAATCATCACAACCAAAGACCCTTGAAGGTAAAATTGAAGGCTTTTTATCAAACCATATATCATTAAGATTTTATGAACGAGATTTTTACAAGGAGATATATTAATTGAATAACAAGTAGTACCAATATCTTCTGCCCAAAAAGTCTATCTATCTTAGTACTACTTAACATACTCCTAGTTCTTTCTGGTTAATATCTGGTTCATTATTTTTGCTACCCCATTTTGTTGGGGAGTGTATAGTGTAGTCTTTTCCCTAATAATTCAGGCATGTTTTCAAAATTCATTAAAATATTTAGAGAAATATTTACAACCATTGTCAGATCTCAATACTTTTATCTTATAATTATATTTCTTTCTAACCAATGCCTTCAATTCCTTAAGCTTTATGAAAACTTCAGATTTGGAATGCATAGAATAAATATAAGTATATCTCAAAACATCACCAATGAAAGAAACATAATGTTGAGATCTATTTAAAGATTCAAAATCCACTAGACCACATACATGTAAATAAATCATCTTTAAAATTATATTATCTTTATCAACTCCTTTAGGAAATGAAGATCTATTTTTTTTACTAGACTTATCAAATTGCACATGCATTCCATAATAAATAAACTTAGAAACTGAAAGTAAACTTCTTACAAGATTTGGAATATAAAAAACATTATCAATAGCAATTAATCCTTCCATGACTAAAAAACGGTTTTACTTTTCCTTTACCAATACTCTTCAGTAAGGTATCATGAGAAAGAAAAAAATATCCTCCAATATGTCCTTTGTACTAAAAAACTACTCCTTATGAGGAGTCATATGGTAGGAAGCACCTAAAACAACAAGTCAAGCATCATTACTAATAGAGTTAGTTGAAATAAACAAAGTATACAAATGACCATCATCTAAGGACTTATTTATAGAAGTATCGGTGCCCATTTCTCTTCTTTCTACACCCCATGTTCCCTCCTTTACCACAATTTCAACACTTCACTCTGCTCTTTCTGGAGGTCTTAAAATAACCTTTGGACTTATCCTCCTATTATCCCTTTTAGGACCTTTATACTCAGGCCTTCGTCAAACATGCAAGACATCTTGAGAGCCAACACTCATGATCTTTCTCCTCAAAACAAGGTTTTAGAGGACAAGGACTTTGAAATTTTGAACAAGGAATTTGAGTCCCTATATTTTTCCTACATAAACTAGTACCAAAAGTCTAGGAAATTATCATGATTCTCCTATGGATGATCTCCTTAGATTTTAATATTGTAAGGATCATCGCGCAAGACACAAGACATGTTTTTCATCTAAGATTTCTTCTTCTTTAAACACTCCTTTTTTTTCATATCATAAAATTAATGATCACACTACCAATGATTGTCTTGATTTTCAAAATGGAAAGCGAGGACTCATTGATAAGGGCATAATCAAAATCATGGATGACAATCCTTCCTCTTCTAAAAACCCTTGTCCTATATCTCCAAAGACCAAATCTACACCTATTGATGGTAGAGAACAATTACCAATTATAATATTTTAGAGATTGAAGTATGACAAGAATATCGTTTTTACTTCCATTAAATGTAGCAATAATCATACCTAAGTTAGTGAATAGTTCCTTTTTCAACTTGGCGGTTCTCATTCTATTGGAATGTGTAAATTATTTAAAATATTTATTCAAGAACAATATGATAGGGCCCTCATATCTCTAACAACTTATCTTGCTCTCTTTCATGGTGAAAAGGTAGTTCCCTAATAGTCCTTTCATCCTCCATGTTGCTCCTGACCCTATGACACAAGTAGTTAACTTTATTGGGGGCCATTTTTCATAAGTGTTGATTGTTTTTCAATATCAAAAATCATGGGGCAGCAAGATGCTTCATTCTTGCCTCTATCCTTGGGAGGAAATAATCTTTTCTCATATCTTTTCTTTATCTAAAGCTTCACTACTCCCTTTAGGGGTTTCATTTTTCATGTTTTGGATATCTTTTCTTGAATGGAATGGTATGTCCCTTACATGACTAATCTCTCCTTAGTGGAGTATGTGATATTTCTTCTTAATTTATCTCTTTCTTTCTTTCAAGATTACCTCGTTATTGGAGCTGCATTTTATATATATTAATGTCTTTTCTTGCATATAATATTCCTTCATGTGACTAAACTATGCATTTTCTTATGCCTAATCTCTCCTTAGAGGTTTGTCCTTACAATTGGGGAGCAATGATCTCTCTTTTATATCTTTTCTAAGAGTCGACTTTTTCTTTTGTTGAGTTGTTTTTTTTTTATGATTTTATGTTATTCCTTGTGTGAAATTGTTTGTTTTTTCAAGGATGATCTATTATGTATGAGGTGTATGTCCTTCGCTACAACCTCTTTTTCACTTGGGAATGTATATATATTATAAGATTACCTCTCACATTGAGTCAAAAGTGTGTCACCCTTCATCAAGAATATCTTTTTCACCTAGAAATTAGAGAAAGATATGTATTCTTCTTCTTCTTCATCTCTTTTCCATATCTTTGTTCTTCCACAGATGCATCTACTACTTAGTTTCATCATGCACTATCTCTAATTTTTCATTTGGTCATTCTTAACTCGAGTCAGCTCTAAATTTCTTTAAAATCATATCCCTAGAAGATATCAGTGTATTGGTTAGAGGATTCCAAAGCTTGTAACCTTTTACATTCTCTCCATATCCTACAAATATGCATTTATGAGGTTTTGGATCCAACTTAAATTGCTTCTCTTGAGGCACATGAACAAAATCATCACAACCAAAGACCCTTGAAGGTAAAATTGAAGGCTTTTTATCAAACCATATATCATTAAGATTTTATGAACAAGATTTTTACAAGGAGATATATTAATTGAATAACAAGTAGTACCAATATCTTCTGCCCAAAAAGTCTATCTATCTTAGTACTACTTAACATACTCCTAGTTCTTTCTGGTTAATATCTGGTTCATTATTTTTGCTACCCCATTTTGTTGGGGAGTGTATAGTGTAGTCTTTTCCCTAACAATTCAGGCATGTTATCAAAATTCATTAAAATATTTAGAGAAATATTTACAACCATTGTCAGATCTCAATTCTTTTATCTTATAATTGTATTTCTTTTTAACAAATGCCTTCAATTCCTTAAGCTTTATGAAAACTTCAGATTTGGAATGCATAGAATAAATATAAGTATATCTCAAAACATCACCAATGAAAGAAACATAATGTTGAGATCTATTTAAAGATTCAAAATACACTAGACCACATACCTGTAAATAAATAATCTTTAAAATTATATTATCTTTATCAACTCCTTTAGGAAATGAAGATCTATTTTTTTTACTAGACTTATCAAATTGCACATGCATTCCATAATAAATAAACTTAGAAACTGAAAGTAAACTTCTTACAAGATTTGGAATATAAAAAACATTATCAATAGCAATTAATCCTTCCATGACTAAAAAACGGTTTTACTTTTCCTTTACCAATACTCTTTAGTAAGGTATCATGAGAAAGAAAGAAATATCCTCCAATATGTCCTTTGTACTAAAAAACTACTCCTTATGAGGAGTCATATAGTAGGAAGCACCTAAAACAACATGTCAAGCATCATTACTAATAGAGTTAGTTGAAATAAACAAAGTATACAAATGACCATCATCTGAGGACTTATTTATAGAAGTATCGGTGCCCATTTCTCTTCTTTCTACACCCCATGTTCCCTCCTTTACCAAAATTTCAACACTTCACTCTGCTCTTTCTGGAGGTCTTAGAATGACCTTTGGACTTATCCTCCTATTATCCCATTTAGGACCTTTATACTTAGGGCTTTCTCAAACATGCAAGACATCTTGAGAGCCAACACTCATGATCTTTCTCCTCAAAACAAGGTTTTAGAGGACAAGGACTTTGAAATTTTGAACAAGGAATTTGAGTCCCTATATTTTTCCTACATAAACTAGTACCAAAAGTCTAGGAAATTATCATGATTCTCCTATGGATGATCTCCTTAGAATTTAATATTGTAAGGATCATCGCGCAAGACACAAGACTTGTTTTTCATCTAAGATTGCTTCTTCTTTAAACAATCCTTTTTTTTCATATCATAAAATTAATGATCACACTACCAATGATTGTCTTGATTTTCAAAATGGAAAGCGAGGACTCATTGATAAGGGCATAATCAAAATCATGGATGACAATCCTTCCTCTTCTAAAAACCCTTGTCCTATATCTCCAAAGACCAAATCTACACCTATTGATGGTAGAGAACAATTACCAATTATAATATTTTAGAGATTGAAGTATGACAAGAATATCGTTTTTACTTCCATTAAATGTGGCAATAATCATACCTAAGGTAGTGAACAGTTCCTTTTTCAACATGGCGGTTCTCATTCTATTGGAATGTGTAAATTATTTAAAATATTTATTCAAGAACAATATGATAGGGCCCTCATATCTCTAACAACTTATCTTGCTCTCTTTCATGGTGAAAAGGTAGTTCCCTAATAGTCCTTTCATCCTCCATGTTGCTCCTCACCCTATGACACAAGTAGTTAACTTTATTGGGGGCCATTTTTCATAAGTTTTGATTGTTTTTCAATATCAAAAATCATGGGGCAGCAACATGCTTCATTCTTGCCTCTATCCTTGGGAGGAAATAATCTTTTCTCATATCTTTTCTTTATCTAAAGCTTCACTACTCCCTTTAGGGGTTTCATTTTTCATGTTTTGGATATCCTTTCTTGAATGGAATGGTATGTTCCTTACATGACTAATCTCTCCTTGGTGGAGTATGTGATATTTCTTCTTAATTTATCTCTTTCTCTCTTTCAAGATTACCTCGTTATTGGAGCTGCATTTTATATATATTAATGTCTTTTCTTGCATATAATATTCCTTCATGTGACTAAACTATGCATTTTCCTATGCCTAATCTCTCCTTAGAGGTTTGTCCTTACAATTGGGGAGCAATGATCTCTCTTTTATATCTTTTCTAAGAGTCCACTTTTTCTTTTGTTGAGTGGTTTTTTTTTATGATTTTATGTTATTCCTTGTGTGAAATTGTTTGTTTTTTCAAGGATGATCTATTATGTATGAGGTGCATGTCCTTGGCTACAACCTCTTTTTCACTTGGGAATGTATATATATTATAATATTACCTCTCACATTGAGTGAAAAGTGTGTCACCCTTCATCAAGAATATCTTTTTCACCGTGAAATTAGAGAAAGATATGTATTCTTCTTCTCCTTCCTTTCTTTTGGTAGAAGATGTTATGTTTTTTTTTTTAAATCCTCTTGGAGGTAGATGTCTTGTGGGAAAAGATGTCTTCACCTCAAAGAATTTATTTACACCCATTGGAAAATATCTCTTTTCTAACTATCTTATCCTTTCTTATGAGAATATATCTCCTTCGTGTTTAAGCTATGAATCTGTGCTTCTAGCTTCCTTAAGACATGAACATAGGATTATGTTGACATCCTAACGAGGGGGCACCCATATCGCCCTATGTCTACCATATTGTTACATATCTTTTCATATTTTAAAAAGGGTGTTTAAACTCATAAACAAAGAAAACAAACTCTTATACGAGATGATTCGTGCTCGAAACTAGATGTAGCATTGATATATTCTTATATGGCGTGCACATCTCTAAACCCAAATAAAATGAGCTCTTACATGGGATATCCTCAAAACCAAACATATTTAATGCTTAAATGGGGTTACACATTCTTGAAACCATAGAGAAAACACTCTTAAATGAGAGGTTATCAAAGCCATATATTCACCCCTTGGCATTTCCATTTTCATTATATGTCTTAAATAGGTTGATGCATGCTCGAAAGAAGAGAAAAAAAACTCTTATATGGGGTTCTATATAGTTGAAACCAAACATCACTTGCACACACATACGAGGATGAGTGGAACTAGAAAAACACAACTAGACTATTCCTACTCTCCTCCATAACATGGATCACTTAGAAAAAAACATCTAGGGTGTGTATCCATGTCCTCTCTCATACTTTTCATGAATCACCTAGAAAAATACATATAGAGTGTGTATCCTTTCTTTCTCACTCTTCTTCTCATGAGATCGTAGCTTGGATATTTATAGTTTATCGATGATGCACGATTTTTTTCTTTTACATGATCACTTGTGTTCTTAATATGGTATTTTCTGAGAATGATATTAGTAGTTCAAACATTTTAATATCGTGGTCTCTTTGGCTACTTGACTTGAGGTCATATTTTTAGCCTTTAGCTTTTGTGTTGTCAGTCTTTTGCCTTTTGTCTTTGTTTTTATTTGTTTGTCTTTGTTTTCCCTTTGCCTTTTTTGTGCTATTTTGTGTGCCCTTACGTGTATTTGACTGAGTTAAGATCCTAAGATTGCGGTCTTAGTTATTCAAAATTAGAGGTATCTTATACTCCTTGTGATTATGCTACTTTATTCGATCCCATTCATCTCTCATTCATCTTCTTTACTACAAGAATTTTGATAGGCTCATTCTCTCATTAAAGTGGGGGTAAAATGTATCATAGTGCCCCTACTTTAGCATGTCTCATCCTCATCTCTTATCTAGGTCTGTTCAGTTCCTTAACTCTAGTTTCGATGCCTTATAAACCTACCAAATTACTCGCGAGAGGGGTATCCTCCTCTCTAGGCATTAGATTTAGTCATTTATTAAGGAGAACCAAGGTGGTGTCACTTTGGTCCTAGGCCAAAGCACCAAACATCCTGTTCCCCCTTAATGGGGCCCAATTTTTAAGGAAAGGATGAGACCTATCTCACCAATGGAAAATAAATTAGGCCGGTCTATATGATCATTGGAGGTTATGTTAATTGGTAAATTGACCTAGGATGTCACATATAAATATATTTTTCAATTCATTTCAAGCCTAACACAAATTAATTCAAGCAATCAAGCATTGAAGCAACCATCATCAAACATTTTTAGATGTCTTCAAGGCTACATATTCATCATTTATTCATTGTGGAGAATCATTACATTATTCATATGCAAGAATGTGTGTGATTAGGGTTTTTCCATATTCATTCCATTCCATCCAACAAATGTGATTACATTCAAGAAGAAAAGTATCATTATTAGTCATTGCAAATTTGAGGTATATCCATCCATTGTTTATTTCAGTATTTCCAATATTTCGTTCAAGGTTAATTCCTAAATCATGCTTTGACTTAGGCAAACCCCTATTCCCAACCTATTTACCCTTATTTCTACATGTAGGAAGAAGGTACAGAGTTGTGATCTTCAAAAATTACTTTATTTATAGTGACTAAGGGATCCCTCAATGGAGTGTGAAAAGTGTGGAGGATCAGAGAAACCACCCTCCCAGTCCAAAAAAATCAAGTCTCCTTCTAGGAGCAGGTCTGAATGTTGTCATAGCCCTTAGATCCAAGTTCATGGTTTGATTCAATGATTATAGCTCATTGTTTCTACCTAATTATCTTCATTTCGATGCATTTACACTAATTCCACCAAATTCAACAATTCAATTCTACTCAAGGGCAAGAAGAGGCAAATTCAAGACACCTAGAAAATTTGATTAGAATTTTGTTCTAAAAGGTTTAGATCTATCGAATTTCTATATTTATGTAATGTAATGATTTCTAAGCGATATTGTTGGTTTTACATGTAGAAGTGGAAACCCTAATTTTCTCCATCACACAAATATATAAATGAACTAAGCCCTACAAAATTTTGGATAGTTATGAAAAAAATTATCATTAAGAAATTTAAACATTCAACACCATCCCTTAAGTTCTATGACATTTAGATATCATAAATAAATCCTGCATTTCTATAATGGATACCTTAGATTAAGATACGTTGTCAGACATCTAGGCATGTAGAAAAGGGTAATATTTACTTGTAGAATGATGATATAAAAATCCTTGATTATATCTTAATATGTTGTATTTATATCTCAAAGATTATCCCATACATCCAAGGGTGTAAGAGTAGTTGGATTCCTTTTTTAGATAATTTTTTAGTACAAAGTAAAAAGGGATAAATATTTAAAAACTCATACTTGTGTGGAATTTTAAGTGAAATTCCTATACTTTTTTTTTCATTGACTAGATTGCATGTCATGTATTAAGTCCAAACCGTTATATGCAATATCCCAATTCAAGTAACATTAACATAATTTGGCACTTGTATTACATCAATGAAAAAAACAAACATAATGTACATATAATTATTGTGGGCATGTATGTTAACATAATTTTATACTACAAGATTTTATTTGTCCACCGAATAAAAACTAATATTACAACATATTTATTGATTTATCAAATCATATTTTTGTATTACTACATAAAGATGAAATTTTGTACAACATAAATGTACATATTGGTCAAATCTCCATACTCCATAAACTTTCGATATTATTCTTATCATAGAAATTGAACCTTTTACTATTCTTTTTTTCTATCTTCATTTTATTCATCACCATATTCATCTTCAGAGTAGTAGGTCTCCATTAAATAATATCTCTTATTAGACAAATATTTGTCATTTACTCTTTTGTTTCTATCATCTCTCCTATAATTATCTTTTCTCTTGTTATCATCATTTAAGATTTTATTGTTATCCTCCTTGAAACTAGATATATAATTATAACAACTAGTTCTTTCACAATTAAAATATTTAAATGAATCATTCTTCTTGCAAATTTTTCTTCTACTCCAATCATGTCATTGTCATTGCTTATTTCTTGTCCATCTTCAATCTTCTTAGTAACTTTGAATGCTTCTTCCTTATTATCATTATACTACCCATAAATTTGTGCAATTTCAAAAGCAAAGAGAGATCCATAGTGCTGATCTAAACTATATTGATACATATCATGACTCTGTTCAATGGAAAACATTTTAGGCTTGTATCTTTAAGGCAATGTTCTCATCACTTTTCAAACAACTTTACTTTCATAGCATATTTCTAAGTCATTTCCAATGAACTACACATTCTACAACTTGCTCCTAAGTCAAATCTAATGTAATATTTAAAAACACAATGAGGCATGTTAATGATTTTATCCAAAAATATCACCCCATGCAAAATAGTCAGTGTGCATCTACACACCACTCTGAGACCCTTCTTAATATTCTAACTCAACCTCCCATACATATTTGAACCCAAAGAGCCTAATCCAAATAAGATAAATCATGTGAGTTAACTACAGACCAACACAATTAACAATGCCAAATATAGAGCAACATAAGTTCACTTGTCCAACAAACCAAGACTAGAAATATAATCTAGAATACTGCACCAACTATATGAATATGTCCACCAAGATGCAACACTTCAATCAACATAACAAAAGAATGAAAGAATTTTTTGGACTAGTCTTGATAGACAACTTCACTATCAACAAATTGCAACAATTTTCATCGTCTAAGCAACTGAGAACTTAGAACGTGATAGTTTAAACATCCATAGAATGTAGAAATTATATCGAGAACCATGGGCCAACAACATCAAGAATGTTTAAATACATCTACATAACCACATTCTTCCATAAAGACATTTAAAGTCTTTCTTAAATATTGTAACTTTCACTACAATAGGCTTTTGGATACACTTGATAGTTACATAATATCTCCATTAGACAATATAACAACATCTAAACACTTAGTTTTGGAGCATCTACAACATCGACACAACTAAATAGCTTCAACATTTTCATAGTGTAATCAATGACAACATCAAATAGGTTGACATCAATGACAAGAAGTTTGACATTAATGAGAATACAACCCAAGTTTCCAACACCCCGGGAAAAGACACATTTTCCTAATTATGTTTGATAAATATTAAGTTTTTGAAGCACATTGTTTCCAACTTAAATTGTGTCTAAACAGTCTCATCTCCTCAAACAAGTTAAGAGAGATCAATGGATGATCTGATCAAGAAGGAGCCAAGACAATGGAATGAAACTCGTGATTTATTACTGTTGTCATGGGGATTTGCACCTGATGAAAGCTTTATTTTCTTGAAATCCCATGCAACATGGGACTACTCTCATGGTGTGGGTATCCTATAGCGAGAGTAGACCTCCAGGTTATGGGCTAGCTCCCTTTAGATATCATAAGAAAACTAACGAAAGAAACTTAATTTGGAAAAGGGATGGAAGGAAGATTATAAAAATAAAAATGATCAAATAGGTGATGCACCAATTATTGAAAAAATGACTTGCTATGATAATGAACTCACAATGATCCAATAATGAAACTAAAATGTTCACATCTCCCAAATGCATATTCGCAAAAAAGATTCTTATGAAACGATAGAGTTTTGTTGTTCATAAAAGGATAACATACAATGTTTCTCACAATCTTGAAACAAAAAAATAACTTACACAATCACAGACCTCCACTATAGCATTCTACACCATGAACTGAAAATTGAAGGAAAATAGATGAAAGGAAGGATTACTTGAATAATAATCACAACTATTTCATCCAAAATGTATTCACAATATTTAGATCTTAGATACAAGAGAAGGAACTTTCTTTTTATTGAAAAGAAGGAGTTTCTATTACAAACTCTGAGCAATGCTCATAAGGAATGAGTTACAGAAGTGTGAATATCTGTTGCCATAGAGATCAGACCCAGAACCCCTGAACTCCGAATCCGCCAAGCCCCTTATACTGAACTTGGAAAAATTTCAAAATTCAAAAAATGAAAAAAGGCTCTCAAAACATGTGTTGACATTTAGGCACCAAATTAGAGCTATAATTGAAAGAAAAACTCCCTTTTGCGTTGATTCTAGCTGGATGCTACCAGACTTGGTCCTTCTTTCTAGTGATTTTATTGGATGTCATTATTTCGGATTGCACACCTTCTTATCGGATTATCGAATAACATCAAAACAGTCCCGCAGATAACTGAAGGTGTGCTCCCAACAACATTCTTTCTTGCATTGACTCTGCATCCTCTTTCGGGTATTCAAAACAACATTGGAATAAATTACCCAATGTTCCAATGCTTCCCGAATTACCTCGCACCTTTTCCATTACTCCGCACTTTTCCATCATGTTATCAGGATAACATTGGAATAGCTCCTCCTGATAACCAATGACTTGCTACGCTGCTTGCTTGTTAATTTCCCTTTGAACTATTGAACTAGTTGAACCCCTAGACCGGTTGAACCATCATTGAGCCATTGAAGTACTTTGAACCATTGTCAAGCTATTGAACCATTTTGAACCATTGAACCATTTTGATTTATTGAACCAAGTTGAAGTTGAAATTTGAATTTGATTCACTCATCTCAGACATTTGCCACATGTCAGCCTTTGATTTGCTTGTGGGTCCACTTTATCTGCAATTTGGACTTGGTCTGACTTGGTGCTTCATCTTCTCACTACCACGTGATGCATCCTCACTCATTCTGAGCCAATTTGGATGACCACCCTAACTGCCACCTCTCTAGTCACCAAGTCGCATGAGATAACTAGCGAGCATCTTCACCATGTGGTATAGCGATGACCATTGATCTGCCTTCAAATTGCTTGAGCTTTAACTTTCTAACTGGCTCTCTTTTTTGAACGTGCTTTTTCGCCAAGTCGCTATGATAACTAGCGATATTCTTTCTATAGTGACATAGCAACCACCATCAGATCTCTCGCATCACCGTTGATCTACCTGAATCTGTTGGGTCTTTAGTCTCTGTACATGGCTCTCTCTTATGCCACGATGTCACCACGTGTCACACATCTATTTCGCTACATGATTCACCCGGGTGCCAATTCAACTTCCAATTGGACACCACCTCACTACCACCGGGCCCACCATTTCACTTTGGTTTGATTGGCTTCAACCTTTCGGCCAAGCATCCTCTTCGGCTATCCATTTTTGTGTCTCATTAAAACCATAGTTTCATCGATGCCTTCACTCTTCGATGGAACTAGTTTATATTTCTTTGATGTGCCTTTGTTGATGGATCTGTGCACTCGGTGAACTGCTTTCTTGTCTTATCAAAATCTTAGTTTCATCGACATCTTTCATGTCGATGAAAGTGATGCCTTTGGTGAGTCCATATTGAGATCCATCGAACCCATGGTTTGGTCGACATTCATCTGCCATCTGTTTTCCACGTGGCACCCTTTGATTGGCTCTAGAGTTTAGAAATAGGCACCACCTGTCACGAGGGTATTCATCCCAGGCTCTCCACTCTAACACCTTAGCATGGCCTCCACTAACTACTAGAATGAACCACCTACCTTAACCACTTGCATTAACTATCGACCATTGTTCACCACTAGTGGTTTGTCATCGAGTGATATCTGGTGAGCATTTTTATGGCATGCCATAGAAACAGTGCTTGGGTCCATCTTGATCACCGTTGATCTTTGTTGATCTGCTCGATCCTTATCCCCTCTGAGTGGCTACATCCTATGCCATGATACCATTACGTGTCTACCACTTTTCTAATACCTCATAACCTACGTGTCACCATGCGGTACCTCATGACTTGCTCAGTGCTTACCTCGGTGCCACCTGGCCTACCAGCTCATCAGTCGCCAAGTTGCGGCTATTAACACTCGAGCACTTTGATCTTGTGGTATAGCGATGGTCATCAGATCCTTTGCAACCTGCTTACCTATTAATTTTCCCTTTTACTACAAAATTTGACTGCTTTGAGATGCGTGTGCACGCGAGAGGCCCACCAACATTGAACTGTTCCTTGTCAAAATCTCATAAGCTTTGACACTTAAGTTGTACTTGGCCTTGCACATAAATATTGAAATGCTCCTCCCTGTGGCCAATGTGGGAAAAAAGGTTTTCCTTAGCCTTTTCCAGCAGGTCATTGGGATAAGATGAAAATACTCCCTCTAATAGCTAATGACTTCGCACACCACTTTGCAATTTATATCGGGTGACTAGGATTACATAAGATAGTTCCTTCTGATAACCCAATGACCACATTCTGTGCTCTGCAATACTCTTTGGGTCTTCAGGGTAAGTCTTTCTGATCACGCCAGGTCATGCCGATAAGGCAAAAATTCAACAAACTACAAAGAAACACCCATTTACATCAACATGTTGGGCTCAACCCTTATGGGAGCGACATTTCACCCCACATGTTGTCATTCAATGAATCAAAAAGTTATTTTCCCCATGTCTGCACATGAAGTAAACAAGTTAGACAAAAACATGTATTCTTTTCATTGTTAGCACTTGTTTCTTATTCTAGGATACATTGATCTGATATCTCCTGCATCTTGATTGAGCTTGTAGCTAAAATAGGTAACATTTTTAGTGACATCTGCTATATGTTTGCCTACTAAACATTTTTCCCAGCTACCTTATGCATTCCATTGGGCATAGATTCACCAAGACTGATAGAAAACTGAAACAACACATCACACATGCTTGCAAAAACTCTCCTTTCCCTCAAAAACCTATCCTAATATATGGAGTACAGGTGTGTGGTTTATGGTAGTGAGATTAACACCTTACTATGATGAATTAGGCATGTGCATTGATAGATTAGGATAGGACAAAACAACAAAACACTTCTGAAAGAATACAATAGATTATTACAATAGAAAGACCCTTATACTCCTTTTGAACTATGCACTAGCCACTTAGGGAAAACAAAACTACAAAATGAGCTACTGTGCAAAGCACTTATCACTACTAGAAAAACTGAAATATGTACAAAATTTTAAGCATACCTCAAAAGTAATGCTTGAGGTGAATACCACTGACTGGGATTGATTGAACTTCACCAACCAATTTAGACAGCTGGAAGGCATTGTGCTACTTGCACTAAGAAATCATATAAGGCCCACTCCAAAAAGCATCAAACTTGTATTCTTGTCTGGCTTGGTTTTGAATTCATCCCATTTCAGGACAATGTCACCTTCCTTGAACACTCTAGGAGAAACCCTCTTATCAAAAGATTTTTTCATTTGAGCTTGGTGGTGCTCAATTTGCCTCATTTCCTTATTTCCAACTTCTTCTAACTCAATCAACTAAGCCAATCTTGTTGTCATAGGCTCTTCATCAATCATATCCAATTGGTTATATAGATCAAGGGATGGAAATTCGAGTAAAATAGGCAACCTTGCTTCTTTCCCATACACAAGCATGTATGGAGACATTCCAGTGAACCTCTTTGGTGTGATTCTCTCACCCCATAAGGCTGATTTGAGCTTGGTGTGCCAAGCTCGCTGATTTCCTTCCATGGTCCTTTTGATGATTCTAAGAAAATTCTTATTTGTGGACTTAACTTGTCCATTTCCCTATGGGTAATAATTAGATGAGGTGTTGAGATAAACACCATTCTTTACTGCCTAATCAGATATTCTTCTCCCGACAAAAGCAAGAGCTTTATCTAAAAATTTAGATTTAGGGATGCCAAATCTAGTTATCAGCTCATCATTAAAATTCAAAACTGCTCTATCATTTTCTTCCTTTAGTGCTACAACCTCAACCCACTTAGTAAAATAATTAGTGGTTGTGAGCACCCACTTGTGACCAACACTTGAAGGTGGATTTATGACTCCAATGAAATCCAAACCCGACTTCATAAAGTTTTGTTCTACCCAAATAGGCTATAATGGCAGCACTGCCAACCTCTCTTTTCTTGTAATTATGGCACATTCTTTACACTTTCTAACCCAGGAATGTGTATCTTTGAACAAATTAGGCCAATAATAGCCTCCTTTCATAACTTTTAGAGCTATAGGTCTTGCTGAAAAGTGTCCTCCTATTGATCCTTCATGAAACTAATGCAATACCTTATCAACTTGATCACCATATATGCATCTCAAAAATACACCATGAAAATCCTTTCTAAATAGAAAATCATTCAAGAGTACATAGGGAATGGACTGAAGTCTATAATACCTTATTATTGACTTACTCAATCCATGCGGACACTCACCTGTCAACAAGAAATGAGTCATTTCTTGTACCCAGCTAGTAGGAGGGATAGGAAAAACTACTTGTTCTTTGTCTTGGAGGGCTAAAACTACCTTCTCATCATCCTCTTTACTGTTGTTTGTGTGATCAGAAAGTTGCTCACACAGTCCCTTACCTCTGACTAGCTTGGTGACCTTAATATGAACATCAAATTCCATCACCTTAGTCACCCAACCAGCTCTCTAATCATTTAAGTCTTTGCTGAGAAAAGACTCTTTAACTAAGGGGTGAGCAACCATAAACTTAATCCTATTGTTAGACAACATATGCTTAAACTTTTTCAAACTTTTAACAACAACAAGAACATATTTTTCAACAAAATAATATTTCTCCTCATTATCTTTAAGGCCTTGACTGAAAAAGGCCAAAGGTTGCTCCAAACCATGTTCATTTTCTTGAACCAACATACCTGAGATGTTGTCAATACTGCCATAAGCATACAAAATAAAATCTTTTGAGAAATCTAGGTTCAACAAAGTAGGAGCAGCTGCAAGTGCCTCTTTTATAAGCTCAAAACTCATGTTCCCATCCTTAGACTAGCTAAAAGGAATATCCTTTTTCAACATAGAAGTTAAAGGTTTTAATAGTTCTACAATATTTGGAATAAACCTCATAACAAAATTAGTCCTACCTAAGAAGCTTTGCAAGCCTTTCATGTGTGCTGGTAGAGGTAGGAAAAGAATAGCACTTACTCTCTCCGGATCAATAGTAATACCTTCTTTTGACACCACATATCCCAAAAGCTTACCCTCATGAACAGAAAACACATATTTCTTAGGGTTAAGAGATATACCATACTCTCTACACCTCTAAAAAAATTTCTTTAGGTGAGCTAGGTGTTCAACTGAATTTCTGGAATAAATAGTGATATCATCCAATTAAACAAGTACAAATTTATTCATCAAACTATGAAATATCATATCTATAGCATGTTGAAAAGTGGCACCAAGATTTGACAAACCAAATGGCATCTTTTTATATGCCATAGTGCCCCATTTAGTTGTAAATATTGTCTTAAATTGGTCTTCCTCCTTCACTAGAACTTGGTTATAACCTAAGAATCCATCTAGCAAGGAGAATCTCTCAGAACCTGCAATAGCTTGCATAATCTACTCCATACAAGGCAATGGGTATCTATCCTTCAATGAGGCTCTATTGAGATCTCAGAAATCAACACAAAGTCTCATTTCACCATTCTTTTTCCTAGCTCGGACAAGGTTTGACACCCAAGAGGTGTGTTTTATAGGAAAAATGATGTCGCTCTCAATGAGTTTATTAAGTTCTTTGACCATAAGGGGCTCAAGCTTTGGATTAAGAGGCCTATGTTTTTTCCTCATAGGTTTAGCATTTAGCTCAAGCTCTATGGTATGTTGGCCAATACTAGGGTCAAAACCTTTTAAATTAGAATGTTTCCAAGCAAAAATGTCACTAAACTCTTGGCATGGTAAAAAAAAAGCACACCTTTCCTCTAAAGTAAATACCTTGCCAAGCTTTAACAACTTATCCTTCAAAATCTCAACATTTTCATAATGTTCCTCCTTGATCTGCAAGCTGGATTTTTCTTTTCTCACTTGATCATCCTCATTGAAAATTGACTCCAATATGACCAAACCCTTAGGCAACTTGTTTATTTTCATTTGTATGACCTGATCATCATACTGTTGCTTGAGCTTCTCTTGGTTGGTGTTAGAAAACTCTACCTCTTCCCTCAAAAAATTAATAATCTGTTGATTACTATAAAAACTTGCTAATGATCAGTATTGTTAGGAATAGAAAACCTAACAATCACTTTTACATATTGATGTTCATTAACATTGCTGATATCATTTGGAATATCAAACTGTGCTCCTATTGGAGCAAGTCTGTCAGCATGTTTATTAAAATTTCTAGGAATAGACAACAAATTGAAATCTTGGAAATCTTCAATAAGATCCTATACCCTATGTTTATAAGACTTAAAAAGATAATTCTTAGTGGCCTAGAAACCCCTTACCTGGTTGAGAACTAATTCACTGTCACCATAAACCTGCAAAAACTTGACCCCTCTCTTCTTTGCCCATTGTAGACCATGAATTAAGGCCTCATATTCTGCTATATTATTAATGCAACTAAATGAAAATGTGAAAGATGCATAATATTTATCCTTAGTACGGGAAACCAACATACAACCACAGCCAACACAATTCTTATTTCTTGACCCATCAAAATAGAGATTCCAAAGCTCATCTTGATGTTGATTATCTTGTTGTCCAACATCCTTAATCAAATTTGGGACAGCAGAACCTTGTTCATGAAACATATAGACTCCTAGGCTTATCTCATCCATATTTTAAAAAGGATCTTCCTTAAGATTCTTAGCTGCCCATTCATCCAAAATAATATCAGGAATATCATCAATAGGGGTACTTGGATCACGTAGAATGAATTGGTCATCTTTCTCACGAATGGTTAAATTGGCATTGACAACGCTAAGGACATAGGGTTCTATGTGGTCATTAGCTAAAGCTTCTGATGTAATAGTAACTTTAGTTCCATACCTAATCCTAAAAAACATATGTGACCTGACAGATGACAAATAACCACCTAATTTGGTTGTAAAGTCTCTTGATAAGCAAATTGCAAAGTAGGGTGGCAGGTCTACCACATAAACATCTTGCGGAATGGAAAAATTGGGGCGAGCATGGAGTGTTAGACTCAAATTTTTAATGACTCCGATAGTATTTAAAGTAGTCCCATCTAACTGCACTACACCCTTTTTCAATGGCTCATAAGTTAGTCCTAATTGGTCAACCAACTTCTTGGGCATGACTGAGCTACTTGCACTTGAATATATCATGCAGTTGTGCACTAGGTGATGGCCAATGATTAGAGTGACATAAAAGGGAGGTGGTTTATTTACCTTGGACTACTGGCATTGTTGTTCAGTCTTCTGTTGAGGCTTATTGGTAAGAATAACTTTTGAAGTTTGCTAATGAAATGGTTGGGCAGTCAAAGAATGGTTAGACAAAGCATCATTTAACAAGTCTTTTTGCCCAGGTAGGGCTAGTGATTCCCACATTGACATGCTAACATGAGTTTTCTTCAACTAATCCAAAATATTAAAATCAGTCATACTAACCGTTTGAGTCCTATCCTTTTTTATTTGTGTTATCTAAGGTTGGATTTTTGGCTGATCTTTGGTCACCACAGGTTGTGATCTCTAAAGAATCTGTGTATTTTAAGCAGAGAGAGACCCTTCCTGAGATTGGGTACTTGAGAAAGGCTGATTATTATTCTTATCAGTCTGCTGCCCCATATCGGCAACCCTTTTCTTGGATATTGTGTTGGCTGCTACAAGGATGTATGACTGATTTTGAGGTTGATTAACCCCACAAAACTCCTCACCTTGCCAATTCATCAAAGTAACATCAGGACTATCATGTTCCATGGGTACAGATTGTTCTTCATTAACCTCATGAGACTGATTTCTTGGAACAACAACACTGTTTTGCATCATTAATGGCTGATTTAACATACCATTGGAGAATGTAGATTGGTTATGTGACTGGTTACAAAGAAAACACCACTTATAGTCAGCTGCCAAGTTGTTCTGGAATGGAAAAATCTCCCGTGAGGAACTAGGTGTGTTAGAATTATACTGCTAGAAATGAAGGTACAACAACTATAATAGGTGGAACTATAGGCATAATGGGTTGTAAATCAGCAAAAATTGGCATGGGAGGCCTAGGTGCTATCTTCCCTGCTCGAATCAAACTATTTTCATTCCTAACAACAACATAAAATGTTGTTGGTAAAGTATTTCCCCCCATAGATTATATCATAAGTGCAATATCACTATTCAAATCCTTAAGGTAAAATAAAAAAGCATAGTCATTAGACATTTTTACTGATGCTGGAATCCGATTCCAAGTCCTTTGAAACCGGTAGTTGAAATCAATCATATACTCATGTGGAGCTCTTTTGATAGTACTGAGCTGCTCCACAAATGAAAAATGATCCGACTTGCCTTTAAAATGTCGATTTAACAACTGTCCTAGCTCATCCCAAGTAGCTATTGAGTTCACAAGCAAACCCCTAAACCACTGAAGGGCTTTCCCTTTGAAAGAGGCTGCCAAAAGTCTTAATTCAACATTCTCTATAATGATATGATGCACTTGTTACTTTTTGGTATTTGGCATTTCTGTTTTGGCGCTTTGATGGTTTTTCCATCTTGTGTTGCCATCAATGCCAAAGGGGGAGATTGTTGGTATTTTGGTTATGTTGATATGGTTTTGTCATTGATGTCAACACCTACTAACACTTACCAACTCTGGGACTTTGGAGAATTGGAAATGTTCACCGACAAGCAAGTGACTTATGCACAGTCACTGGTATCTAGTACACTGGCAAGATATGATGTTCACCAGCACTTGGAATGGCATAGAAAACACCTGGCTATGTTGAAGACATCGTTTGGACACTTTTTCTTGGAGATTTGTTCATTGGCATATTTATGTTTGCATATTTGTTCTTACCGACAAATAGGTCCAAGATATGCACCGACAGGTTTATCTTTTGTAGATCAGCACGACACACCTTGGAGATGATTTATTATTGTTGTAAATACATCAAGCCGACATGTTGAATTAGTTATTGCATCGGTTATTGTTTTATTTGTAAAATGATTTTATTGTAATATCGTTTAGAGCCGACCTACTAAAATTGGTCTTAGGTTATGATATAAATGTAAGATCTTGTTTGTAAGATCAAGTGTGGAATGCAAAGGAAGAAGTAATTTGGTATATGTGAGAATAAGTAGATCTTTACACACAGACATCATTTGAAGGTTTAAGGAGGGTTTTTGTGAAGACAATCAGAACTACACCGGTACTGAATCTAGCATAGAAAGATGTTATTTTGCACAGAACATCCTTATTAGATTTAACCATCCAATTGTAGTCAGTGTGACTTGTATTTTGTGATTGAGTAGTGAGCTCTAGGCACTTGGCCTTTTTGCATGTGTAGACCCCATTTGTATACAATTGTATTTAACCATCCAATTGTAGTCAGTGTGACTCGTATTTTGTGATTGAGCAGTGAGCTCTAGGCACTTAGCCTTTTTGCATGTGTAGACCCCATTTGTATACACATACTATTTGCAGTAGTATCATTTGATTGTGGGTAAGGTTTCCCAATGTGGTTTTTCCCCTTACAGGGTTTCCATGTACAAATATTGGTGTTATGTGTTGTGGATGTTATTGTCTTTTTGTTTCATGCATTAATCTTTACCGATACTGCAATTAATTGATAAAACTATCTACTAGCATAAAAGTCTAGTTTAACGATATTAAGCATTAAAGTTGGTTAAGTTGCTTTTGGTTTGAATTTATTAGACAACTGATTCACCCTCTCGGTTGTCGTTAGGTCCTAAAGACTTAATATGAATCAAAATGAATCTTATGCAAAGACATGAAAACAACATGAAATCATACCCAGCCCCAAGGGAGAGGTACAAGCCAATCGTCATTCAGTGATCTCCTATTGTTCTTCTACATATTCAAAATCCCCCAATAGATAAAATGATGCTTGATGAATATTTGATGGATGAATGTGGAGTTTTGTTGAAGACTTCAATGATCTACTATTTCACTACAAAGAAGGCTCTAATGCTCCCAAAAACCTATTCTTCGATCCTTAGAATAAGACCCCTTCAAATGAATAAAGAGAGCTCTTAATTATGAAACCCTAGATCTTAATTTCATATTTAGGCTGACCAAGGATTTGAATTTCCCACTGATATTGTGGGGTTGAGAATTATCATATCATAGCATTGCACTCTTGAAATTTCTAGGAAAAAGTCATGGACCATGTACATTCATGCCATAGGCTAACCAACATTTCACCAAATTTTCAGGATTGTTATATATGATGATATTAGAGTGCATCCCAAAGTTGAAGATGATTTCAAGATGTTTTGATATGTGAAATTGGGCCTAAACAGTTGAAATAAGGCATAATTAGGTTAAAGGGCCTAACTTTGTAATGTGTAAAGTGATATATCAGATATATCAAGCAAGATCAATGGAGATAGGAAGAATGGAGATCCAAACCCTATTAGACATGTGATGGTATAATCTTTGTGATTTCATTTGATTTGCATTGTCTTAGGTAATCTTCATATGTTATGGTGGATCTTTGTTGTTGTTAGGCTAGGGTTTTGTGGTTGAATGCATTTAGTCTTTCAATATTGTTATTATTGTTGTATCCATTTTCTCCATATATAGCTTCAGATCAACATCTACTATGCCAGATTCAGTATTGGTTTAAGATTTGCAATATACATAAACCTTTATCCCAATAATTTGCACATTAGGTCTGCTATTATCTTTTCATACTTCACATTCTAAATGATCTACAATGATCTCATACTTATATGAGTCATATTAGAATCTGCCAAGTCGGCTTACAAAAGATATTACAATTAATTACAAAATATAAATACACAAAATTCTTGTCAGCCAGGGTGTTGGTAATCTTCCTTTTCGGTGCCAGTGATCTGTATGCCGGTGTAGAATCTGCCGGTGCCAGGGCTTGTGTCTGCCTACCAGTATCACATGATTCTAAGGTTGCCATCAATGACAATACCTTCAATCACCTACAATTTCTCATTGGAGTGTTCATTTGCCAACAGTAATCCGACATGTAAGACATCATACCTTCTCCAATGTATTATATTTTTATTGTTGTATTCTTCTCTTTCAAAGCAAGCCATATTTCTACATGTTATTTGAGATGATGTCTCTCTTTCTTTATTCCCTTATTGAAGCTTCATGTCATCTTCAAGATAGTAGAATTCAATCTTACTTGAGCTAACATGCCATCAAAAGTAGCTTCATCACTATTTTCCCACATGAGATTAAATATTTTTTACCTCAAATCTTATCTATTCTAAATGTTTTCTATACATATGGTTTCAGATTTATATATGATCATTAGACAACACATTAATGACAAACATTGCTATATATGATTCCATTATCTTATCCTTACACTCTTATTACATCTATTTTTATTTTACTATTTTTATCCTTCCTACAATTCGTATTATCCTATAAATACAATTAACTATAGCTAACATATGTTTCATTAATACATTGAAGAAAATGCTAATAGTTATATGTATTTGTAAATATCCAATTTTAAGTCCATTTAAGAGCATGCACAATAAAACATATTCACTAATATTTCATCTCGTGTAATCCATTGCTTATCAGGATCCCATAAAGGACATTCAACTTTAAGCATCTTATATATTTATAATTGTTATATCTATTAGATATTATTAGATGCATGATTATTTTGGAATTCAAATACTCTTTGCAGTAGAAATAAAATTTAATTGTGAAATTGACTCAGCCAACCATTTCCCACTTCACATTACTATTTATTTGAGACCATTTTCATTGATACATTGACATTGAAATATTAAGCTCACACTTTTCCCTAAATATGAAGTGGTTACTTTCTTCATACTGGTGTAACATTGAGATCACAATCTGTTGTTTTCACGTCTTGCCTCATCTCGAAGTAAACTATAACTTGTATACATTCATTTCGATTTCAGCGTACGTTCTTTTCTGTTGCGAATTGAACTAGATCAGTTCAGAATATTCTTTCCACAAGGCCACCATATGTAGGTGCACTCAAATGGCAATACCGATAATAAATAATCATCATTAATAGGTGGTGATTTCAATTTATTTATTGCACTTGCAATTTCTGGATCAACTTCGTCCAAAACAAATTTTCTCACCAATCTTCTGTTTCCATCGTATACATTGATTCCTTCTCGATCAACCATCGCAATCCATCCATTGTTGTTAACTGAAATAAGCATAATTTCTCTTGGAAACCATATATCCACTCGACACCACCTATTGGAGTTTATATTATCTTCTCCATTTTGTAATTTCCACATAAACCCGTACTCCCTGTCAACCAAAATCAGCTGACCAACATCACTCCCAGCTAAAGCCCAATACATATAAGGAGAGTTTTTAAATGTACTGCCTGAATATCTGTACATTGCGTCATGAGGGGGTGGAATTTTTGTAAAACGAAAATCTGAATGGTTATATTCTACAACCCCACCCTTACATGATACTTCATCCAACCAGTAAAATCTTCCTCTGTGGTAAACACCGCGCCCTGAAATCAGAAATTGAAAATCGTTTACATCCATTGTGCTCCAGCTGTCAGATGATGAATAATAGAGTCTTATCAATCCTGAGTTTGAACCCATCATGATAATAAATTGGTCAGAGGAAGAATCGAAAGCAATTCCAAAATATCTGTCGGACATGTAAAAGTAATTGACGCGTTTTGAAGTTCCCCTGCTTTTTTCCTCGCAAACAACAAGGCCGAAATGGTTGAACACAATGGAAGTGTTGCATGCTATTTCTATTCGATATGAATCGTCACTAATTTTGTAAAAATCTCCACTTCCTTCCATTACCCATGTGTGTGCCGCACCAGTATTCCGATCAAAGCATTGAAATAAGAAGGCAGATGTGTAAGAAAGATGTATGTTTGGATATATTCTCCGCATTGCAGCATATGAAGACAACATGTCATTCCATTCTTTCCACACAGTCCTCAATCTCACAAGGCTTCTTCGTGGGAGCAGCCTTGCTACGATAATTAACGCAATTTCATCGGGAATGCTTTGCCAAATTCCTATTTCCATCTCCATTTTTTCAATTTAGCTATGCAAAAACGCTAGTTCTACGTGTTTTCCTAATTAGCCCAAGGCGTCTTTAAATAGATGTTGATCAACATTCGGTGTGACGTTTCAATGTGAGGTTTTTCCTTCTTTTCGATCAAATGTAGGAGGCTGGCTGAGTATTTTTTGGAAAAGAGAATATACAATCCGTAGTGTTTACGGTAGGTTAGTCTAAGAAAATCCTTATACGTAAATAGAAGAAAAAAATGTTAAAAGTTAAAATTATAACTTGGTGGTTTATGCTTGAAATTGTAACTTGGTGGTTTATGGTTAATCATGAATTTTATTCCCTCATTTGGTGGTTTATGTTTGAAATTTGCCTCAAACATTATCAAGTTTCTTGGAAGTTTATTTAACTATTCAAGTATGATCTCCATAATTCTATTCTACTTCTATATGCTCTTTGGGCTCAAATTTTAATCTAAATATAATTTTTTTGACTAATTAATATAAATAAACATAGAGTAAAAAAATATTCACAATATTTTATTCTTTCATTTTTTATACATTTATTCCTTACTTTAGGAGAGTCGACATTATTAGAGTAGTAGGAGTTATACATATGATCCTCTAAAAAGGCACTAATGATTAAATAATTTTCCTACTTTAGATTATTTTTTAACGGAATAAATATTCAATACCTTTTGTGTTGTTATACCCAATCAAGGTATGTGATTACTAAATATAACCCTTTCCAAAATAAATTGATTAAGGATTCAAGATTATTCAAATATGGGAGTGTTGAGTTTGTATGACTAATGGTAAAATATGTTCTGATCAAACTTTGAAGTTTAGTGCACTTGCTGACCTAGGCTTGAGAAGAGCTCTCTCCTCAATTTTTCTTCTTAGTAGATCAAACTTTGTCAAATATTTAATTGGTTGATATACTCCTTATAGAAATTGTGGTTACTGTGTGTTTTCATTGATATCAACCTATTATTTTATATTATTTTTAATCAATAAATGAGTTGAAGACTTGTAATGATGTGTTATATCTTAGTTTTTGAAGCTCATGATTGAATGTCAAAATATGTTGATCTAAAGTTTATAGTTGGATCTCAAAGGTGTGGATCTAAAGTTCATGGTTAGATGTCACAATATGTTTCAATCTAAAGTTCATGTTGGATGTCAAATGTACATATATTGAGATGTTATATATTGGAAGATAAGGTTTGCAAGTATTTTTAAAGGTACGAAAGGTGTCACAAATTTCTGGAAGAATGTACCATATTTATCTACATCTGAACATATAATTCATCATTTGGAAATAAAACGGAGGAAGGTGTGAAGTATGTATGTGTCTCTCCTAATATCACAAGTGATAAGGGAAAAGTTTCAAGGGTTGTCAGTGTAAAGTTGGTACTATCACATGATGGAATGAATCAAAAGGATTGGGATATTTGTGCACATTGTCTATATATTTCGCGTCAACATTTTTGTGTTGAGAGTGGTTGCCATTGCACCAAAGATCAACCTATCAATTCCCGATGCAACCACTAGACTTATAGTTACCATGGGAGGTGGTTAAACAATCTCACAAACAGAATGATTTTGTTGCACAAAGACCAAGGGTGCACACCTTGCAACAATCCTCCATCATCACAAGTAGGGTTTGAACCCATGACCCACCTTTTATACCATTTATTGGGAGTGGTAGTCATTACACCAAAATATCAAGTTCTCAATACTTGATACAACCAATAGACTTATAAAATCCATTGAGGTGGTTAAGCCATGTTCCAAGCACACTGCTTTTGTTGCACAAAGACTAAGGGAACACACCTTGCAAGAGATTGAATTTTTCATGTGTAAAAAATATGGATTTACTTGTTATATCAAAAGACTGTATTATCTGATTTTGAAGTGATGTAGGGTTTCGTATATATTTTCTTTCTCTAGCTTAATTGAGTATGATTGTATGAAATGAGGGTACGGAAATATTTTTCAAATTCATATAATGCTTGTATGTGATCAACATATTGGTTTTAGGTCTTTCTAGTACCAATTTTTGTTTAGAGTGAATCTATGATAGCATATATGGTTGCCTAGCTAACTTGAAATAATTGTGCCATTGGTTTAAATTTTTTTTTCTAGCATGGACATGTGTGGTAGGATAGATTAGGTCCTGTTTATATCATATTTGGGGATGCAATTGCTTTCCTTTATCCATGGATATTTTTGAGAAACCTTCTGAATGTTATACATTTCATATCAACAGATTTTATCTTGGTTCACTTCGACAAAGCACATTGTTGCCTAGAGAGGATATAGTTGGAAGATCAAATCATTTGAAAGTAGTGTGATGTTGTGTGGTGTGCTGATCAAATGATTAATTCATACCAAAGGTAGTTATTCAAAGGTAACTACATTCAAATAAGCCCAAAAGTGTGTTCAAGGTGGTGAGCCAAGAGTAGTTGATATTAACAAGTAAAGTTATTAGATTTGATTATTATTAGCCATTCATGTTTTTTTTAAATTGTAGACTACTTTTATAAATGTTGTAATTATTATGGAGTATTGAACTTCCTTTGGTTGTAGCCATAAAAATATGTATGAAGTAGATGCAACTTCCTTTGGGTTGTAGCCCATTAAACCTTATGTAATCCTATTTGTATTTGTGTGGATGGTTTAATTGGATACTATGTCACCCCATCCCCTCTCAAAATTCTGATGTGTCTAAATGCAATAGGATATTTGAACCCTAAGAAGGCTCTCTTATTTTTGGGATCACTAAAATTCCTCCTCTATATAATTTCAATCTTCTTACATCTATCACTTCCAAGATAACTAACAACTATATCTTTGTAAATATTAAAGATCCCTTCACTCTTACGATATTAGTGTTGATAATATGAAACTAGAACCTATATTCTCACATTATTAATAAACCTTTTAGGATTAATTTTTCTTTCACAACCTATTCCCTTGCCAAAATAATGTAGTGTATTATGAAATTTATCATTAAAATTCTTATCTCAAATATATCATGTTAGGGAATGCAACCTCCATTTTTTAAGGTGAATTTGGTTCTAATTATGAGACTACCATATTTATTCTAGGTATAAGATTCTATCAAGTTAGTGGTATTTTTTGAAGAGAAAATATAACTCTATAAACCTAGATAATAATATAATTGTCATATACAAATTAGTTCCCCTAGTTGTGGTCAATAACTAATGATTCTTTTAGTTATTTGTTGTTTACAAATTTACAAAACACCTTAGACGATATTGTCATTTTCTACTTTAATATATCCAAAATAGAAGTAACAAATAAGTCCTCAAAACTATAATAGTTTTAAAAAGGATAGTTTTTATCAAGCTTGATAGTGTACATTTGAGTAGACCTCACCAATCTTTGTCATGCCTCATTTGGTTTAATGCTTACCCCTACAACATACTAGTTCTTTTAAAAAACATAAAATAAGATGTGACATGGTAAGGTGTACATCTAAATGTGTGATTTTATTATAGCTAATTGTATCTATTATAATTTTTGGCTTTATTTGGGCCCTGAATTTAGTGGGCTCTTTTCTACATCACTTTAAGCCTATTTAGGTTCCATTATAATTTAAATATTTATTAATAATCTTTTAATTTAACCATCATTAGGTAGTTGAATTGGGTGTAAATATAAAATAAAACATCACCACACTCATGGCTTCATTTTAAAGGTCATGTTTTGGTGGACCAAGGTGCCCTCCAATTGTGTCCTACGAAGATTATTTGAATGTAGGCAATGTAAGTGCCTTTCCTTTATAATTTGAATTTTAGTCTTAATTTTTGTACTTGACCATTTTTTGTTTATCTAAATATAAAAAGTTCATTACAAACCTTATATAATGAATAAGTTCTATCATTCATAATATTAAATTACATATAATTGCTTTAAAGATTATCCAAGCATTTAAAATTTATGTTTTCAACACATTTAGTACTAAGCTACATAAAGCTACATGAATGTAAGGGTTGATTTTGTTAGGTCCCAGAGGCAACTAAGAGGGGGGTGGGTGGTGAATCAGTTGTCTAATAAATTCAAACCAAAAACAACGTAACAAACTTAATGCTTAATACTGGTAAACCAATCTCGTATGTCGGTAGATAGTTTTATGAGTTAATTGTAATACCAGTAAAGATTAATGCATGAAACAAAAAGAAAAAGTCATCCACAACACATAACAGCAATATTTGTACGTGGAAACCCTGTGAGGGGAAAAACCATGGTGGGAAACCTTACCCACAATCAGATAATACTACTGCAGATAGTAAGTGTATACAAATGGGGTCTACACATGCAGAAAGGCCAAGCACCTAGAGCTCACTGCTCAAACACAAAATAGGAGTCACACTGACTACAATTGGATGGTTAAATCCAATAAGGATGTACTGCTCAAATTTCCGTCTTTCTATGCTGGATTTAGTACTGGTGTAGTTCTGATTGTCTTCACAAAAACCCTCCTTTAACCTTCAAATGATGTCTACATTTATAGCTCTGCTTATTCTCGCATATACCTTTATACAATCCTTTTTCGGATTCCACATCTGATCTTACAAAAAAGATCTTACATTTATATCATAACCTAGGACCAATTTTAGTCGCTCGGCTCTAAAGGATATTACAATAAAATCAATTTACAAATAAATTAATGCCCGATGCAATAACTGATTCAACATGTCAGCTTAATACATTTACAACAATAATAAATCATCTCCATAGCATGCCATGTTGATCTGGAAAAGATAAGCCTACTGGTGTATAACCTGGACCTATTTGTCGATCACAACAAATATGCTAATACGAATATGCCAATAAACAAATCTTCAAGACAAAGTGATTAAACGATGTCTTCGACATAACCAAGTATTTTCCATGCCATTCCAATTATCGGTGATCATTATATCCTGCCGGTGTACCAGATACCGGTGACTATGCATAAGTCACTTCCTTGCCGGTGAATGTTGGTGATTCCCTAAAGTGCCAGAGTATATAAGGTTTAGTAGGTGTTGACATCAATGACAAAACCATACTGAAATACCAACAATCTCCCCCTTTTGCATTGATGGCAACACAAGATAGAAAAACCATCAAAGTGCCAAAACAGAAATGCCAAATACCAAAAGCCAACAAAAGCCAACAATCTCCCAAAAGAGATCATAACCAGAAATCAAAATACAGATACAAAGAGTAACAATCTCTCGCCCAATGAATAATCTCTCCCCAAAAGATAATGTGTTTTTCCATATCAATCTCTCCCCTTTTGACATCAAATGCCAAAGTAGAAATAAAAAACATTTTTCAGATACAAAATACAAACCAATTCAATATACCAACTACTCCCCTTGAGAAGTAGCTTCCTCATCAAAGCCGAAGTAAAAGATTTATGTGTTAATTCTTCCAGATGATGACAAACATCAACTTCCTAAGTCTCTACCGGTGGGGGTATGACCCCAAGCTGATCTCTGAAATATTCAAGAGTCTCCTTAGGCAAAGGTTTAGTGAAAATAACTGCAATCTGCTCTTTAGTATTCAAATAAACCATTTTAATTTCTTTTAATTCAACATTTTCCCTTAGAAAATTCAGTTTGATAGAAACATGTTTGGTTTTAGAATGTAATACCGGATTCTTAGATATATCAATTACTGCAGTGTTATCACAATAGATAGTAATAGGTTCCTTGCACTTTACCTTTATATCCTTCAACATTTGCTTAAGCCATAGTACCTGTGTACAGTTGGTTGTTGCTACAACATATTCTTATTTAGCTGTTGATAAAGATGTACAACTTTGTTTCTTACTCAACCAAGAAATTAATCTACTTCCAAGAAAAAATGCTCTGCCGATGGTTCTTTTTCTATCATCCACATGTCCTGCCCAATTTGCATCTGTGTATGCACATAATTCAAAGTTTTCATCTCTAGGATACCATAATCCAAGATTTGTAGTGCCTTGCAAGTACCGGAAAATCTTTTTTACTGTTGATTCAAAATTTTCTCTAGGATTACTTTGAAATCTTGAAATAATACATATTACATTCATGATATCAGGTCTTGTTTGTGTCAAATACAATAAAACTCCTATCATAGATTTGTATCTAGTCAAATTAACAAGTGTAGATTCATCCCTTTGTGATAATTTGTCATTTGTAGTCCTAGGTGTGCATACTAGTTTAGAGTTCTCCATTCCAAATTTCTTTAATAACTCCTTCAAGTACTTGGATTGACTCGAGAATATACCTTTATCACTCTATAAAATCTGCAATACTAAAAAGATTTTTATTTCTCCAATCATAGACATTTCAAATTCTTGTTGCATTTCAATAGAAAATTCTTTACATAATCCATCTTTTCCTCCAAAGATTATATCATCAACAAAAACTTCTATAACCAAGATGTCATCATTTGTCACATTATAATATAAGTTTCTGTCAACATTACCTTTAGAAAAACCAATCTTCAAAAGATACTTATCAAATCTTACATACCAAGCTCTTGGAGCTTGTTTCAATCCATACAAATCTTTCCTTAACCTGCAAACCATATCTTTGTTATCTATCAAAGAAAATCCATCAGGTTGTTCAATGTAAACCTATTCTTCAAGATCTCCATTCAGAAATGCACATTTAATATCCATTTGATATACTTTGTAGTTCTTGTGTGCTACAAAAGCTAAGAATAATCTAACTGCCTCAATTCTAGCTACCGGTGCAAAGGTCTCATTATAATCAATTCCTTCTTTCTGAGAATATCCCTTACACACTAGTCTTGCTTTATTTATGATAACCTTACCATCTTCGTTAAGTTTGTTTCTGAATACCCACTTTGTTCCAATCACATTTTTGTCTTTAGGTTGGGGAACTATTGTCCATGTGTTATTTTTCTCAATTTGTTCTAGTTCCTCCTCCATAGCTATAACCAGTGTTTATCTTCACATGCCTCATTAATTGATGATGGTTCAATTTGAGAAATAAAACATACCTCTTCATTTGCCAATCTTCCTCTTGTCATAACTCCTTTATTTTGGTTTCCAATTATCTGATCTTCAGAGTGATTCACTCTTACATACTGGGGTGTCTTTGTTTTCTGTTGTTCCTCAGTTAGTGTGAAATATTCAGATGATACCGGTGTAACTGGATCTTCATTCTATACCAGTGGGTTCAATGTAGGTTAATTTGTTAGAATATCCACTGCTAGTTTAGAGTCTATGTACCTTGAAGTTTCTCTAAATTGTTCATCAATCTTTACATTTTTACTCTCAACAATTTTCTGCAATCTTTTGTTAAAACATCTATATGCCTTGCTCTTAGATGAATAACTAAGAAATATTCCTTCATCACTTCTAGGATCAAATTTTCCAATATACTCATCCATTCTAATATAGCATTTACTTCCAAATATTCTAAAATATTTAAGAGTAGGAGTAATACCAAACCATAGTTCATGAGGGGTCTTACCGGTTTCACCTTTGATGTGAGCTTTGTTGATTGTATAGACTGATGTACTTACTGCCTCTCTCCAATACACATGTGGTAGATTTTTTTTTTGATAACATACTTCTTGTTTCATCCAAGATAGTTATGTTTTTCCTTTCAACAACTCCATTCTGTTGTAGTGTCCGGGGTGCTGATAGTTGTTTTCTGATTCCATTCACTTCACAAAATGTATTAAATTCCTTAGATGTAAATTTTCCTCCTTGATCTAATTTGAGACATTTGATTTTCTTACCAGTTTCATTCTCTACCATTCCTTTGAACAGTTTGAACTTTCCAAGTGCTTCTGATTTTTCTCTAAGAAAAGTAACCCAACACATTCTAGAGTAGTCATCAATGATTAGCATGAAATATCTATCACCTTGCAAACTTTTAGTTCTAGCTGGACCACATAAATCAGTATGAATTAAGTCAAGAGCATTATTTGATTTTTCTGGAATACTTTTAAAATTAGCTCTAACTTTTTCCAAATTGACATTCCTTACGTACTATATTGCGAGGTTTGACAATTTAAGGTAAATCCCTAACTGCCTTAGTAGTACTGATTTTTAACATGCAATCAAAATTTACATGACAGAGTCTCTTATGCCATAGCCAACTTTCATCAATATGTGCAATCAAGCATGTCTTTTCACTGTTATTCAAAAGAAAGATATTACCTCTAGTTTGATTTTTGGTTGCAATTTCCAAACCAGTTCTATTCATGATTTTGCATTTTGCATTTTTGAATTGTAACTGAAATCCTTTTTCAACTAATTGACCAACACTCAAAAGATTATGCTTTAAACCTTCAACATAGTAAATGTTGTTAGTATTATGCTTACCATCAAGAGATATTGTACCTTTACCTTTGATCAAACAAGCTTTATCATCTCCAAAAGTCACTAAGCCTCCATTATATTCCTGAAAGTTCAAGAATTTACTTTCATCTCCACTCATATGATGTCAGCATCCTGAATCAGTGATCCATTCATCCTTTACTTCAACTTTAGCTGTCAGAGCCTTCTCTACCGGTTGAATAGTAGGTGTCGGTTGATATTCTGTTATGGCAACAGAAACCCATCCATTGTCTATCGAATCCTCATCAGAATCATCAGTCACTCCTTCATCAGCAAGACAACAAGATTTGTCTTTATTTTGCTTAAATACGTATCTCTGATATTCAAGGTTAGGCTTGTATGTTGTTCTAGCTTCTTCTCTTCGCATGTCTATTAGGGCATCTAGAAGCCATATGACCAATCTTATTACAGTTAAAGAATTTAAAGGGTGCATTACCTTCATACTTACTTCCTACTAGACCTTTATGCATTTTTCTTGCAAATAGCATTTCAAGTTCTTCAAGTTCTTCATCTTCTCTCCTGCTTTCCTCAAGTTCTCTTGCATAAAAGGTTTTCCAATCAGACTTGTCAAATGATGGTGCAGATGATGTTGATGCCTTAAAAGCTAATTCTATCTTTATAGTAGCAACATGATCAAATTCCTCAATTTCAAAAGCTAAAAGTTTTCCAATCAATGTATCCCTAGTTACTGATGTATTAGGCATTGTTCTTAACTCATTTATAGCAGTAACCTTCATTTTATATGTTAGTTTCAATCCTCTTAAATCTTTTGAAAAAATTTCATCTTCACTTAAGGTTCCTCCAAAACATTTAATACCCAAAACAATTTCACTAACTCTTTCCATAAAAGCATAAATCCTTTCATCTTCTTCCATTTTCAGATTTTCATACCTGACCTAGAAGCTTTCAAGTTTTGCAACTTTGACTATATAATTTCCTTCATTCAGTGTTCCCAAATGATCCCAAATAGCTTTAGCTATTGATCTATCTGATAATCCCATGATTTGCTGATCTATTAGTGCACTCAAAAGTGCTTCTCTTGCTTTGCAATCATTTTCTTCATCTTTTCCCAAGGTAGGTGGATTAGGCTGAATATGAGTAGGAGCAGTATAGCCATTCTTTGTAACTTCCCAGATGTCCTTTCCAATGTAATTTAAATGTGTCTCCATTATGATCTTCCGTATGTAATAGTTGGTTCCATCAAGTTTAGGCCTGTCCTTCCTAAAATAGTTAGTAGACATTGGATCTCCTCAAGCTATTAAACTTCTGCAAAAAAAAGAGGACTAGGCTCTAATACTCATGTTCAACACTTTTTGGAGTAGATTTTGATCAGTCAAGCCAATAGAATTTCCTAATTATATATTTTCTGCATTCTCTCAATTTTAATACCCTCATGAGTATGGTGGCCAACACCCGTGTTTGACACTTTAAGCCTCAATTTGCAGGTTTTCATTTCATTTTGTGCCCTATTTCTATATCTATCCTATTGTATTTATTTCTACTCTATATATTACTATTATTTTTATTATTTTCATATTTTTTAAATTAATTTATTCATACACATCACAATGCTGATATCATTCTAAAAACTAAACACAATTTAAGTGCTCAGATCTTTGTTTATGACTATAGTCAAGCGTATTCATATTCCAATTCTATACTAGAGATATTTGTGATATTAATTTACATAAACGGGCCTATTATGTCATTTCCATACACATTAGTGACTTTACCTATACTTTCTAAAATTAAACATTACATCATGTATTCTCCATGTAGATTTCAATGACCATGGTTCCATACTCTCTTTTCTCTTCACTCGAAATGTATCACCAATAATATTATCACTTACATATAGATCCAAAATCTCACCATAAAATTTTACTGCACCCTACTCAAACATTCATCAATTAAGGAAAACATGTAGTGAAACACTACATATGGATACTTCACATGAAATCAAAGCAATGAACAAAAGGGATCGCTTGAATGCTCCAGCAGTGTGCCACACGTTTCCTTCTTATTTTAGGAAATGCTTTATCTTTCTATTAACATTTGTGTCAAAAAAAGACTCATCGATATTTCATGGTAATTTAAGCCAAGTCAAAGTGGATTTCCTAAGAATACCCACCAAGATGGGACATGTTCAAAACACATGTGGAACCAACTAGCTTATATAAAACTTGTTTGAATTGGTAGAAGGTGGCACTTTTCAATCAGATGGGGAATTAAAATAGCCTTGAGCACAAAAGGAAATGTAGGGATACAATTGGTCAATGAAAGTAAAAATAAATTTGGACAAACCATGCAACCAAAGAAAGAACTAGGCACCAAAAATAGAAAAATAATCTCTAAGCCTAGACTATTTTGTTTTGAAATCACAAATCAGTGTAGGTGGTTTTCATTTCATATGTTTGAAGTGAGGCGATAGTGCTAAAATAATTCATGTGGAAGTAGTTGCAACACCCATCATGATCATATTAACACACAATAGATATGCAGGCACAACTTGAGCTATCAAATATTTTCAGGTAAGTAAAAATAACTCTATTGAAGCCTATGGGATTTATGTATGAAAGGATATAATTCTTCATATAAATTATTCAACACTTTGAGTCATTTCAACAATAATAAATGAATCTCTAAGAGTTTAGAAATTTTCATATGTGATCATACCTTAACATTTTTGTTCTTGATTAAGGCATGGAACTATGCCCTTTCTATTATTTTTCTTATTTTATGTAAGTTGGCTTTCTTTATATCATTGTGAAAAAGAAGTAGTCACTATATGCTCAATTAAACTTTTTATTTCTAGATGAATCTGTGAATTGTGTATCATGAGAGATTTCCCACTCTTCCATTGTCCTTAGGTCTAGAATTAGGCTATACTTTATACCAAAAAAAATTAAGAATGGTTAGTTATTGCAAAAACCTTGAAGGATTTATTTGTTTCTACCAAGTATCGGTAGGTACTTATAGGAGGATTTGCATTTTATGTCCAATGTCTATGTAACTTTGAGCATTTTGTTCTCCTTTCAATAATGAAGGGTTCTAGTGAAATGCGCTTATTCTATGGAATCAATATTTCCTTATGATTTTCACAAAAATATATTATAAATTAATGTAAAGGCTTTGCATTAACACATGTCCTTAGTCTAGTTGTTTTTCGTGTTTTACCTCCTTCACTTTCCATTCCTTATAAATGAAGAACCAACTTCTAAAATCCTAGAGGTCATTTTGTATATTGTAAGCTAAGTCCTAGTCCCATGTATGTAAAACTTCCAAACTACCCTTACTAAGGTATATTCTTTTAGGAATCAACACTGTTTTATAAATCCTAGTCCCATGTATGTAAAACTTCCAAACTACCCTTACTAAGGTATATTGTTTTAGGAATCAACACTGTTTTATAAATCCTAGTCCCATGTATGTAAAACTTCCAAACTACCCTTACTAAGGTATATTGTTTTAGGAATCAACACTGTTTTATAAAACACCCAGTGGGACCTATTGGGCTCTTCTCATTGAATATTTTGTACATTTCTCAATTTTCTTCATAAAAAATGTCTATGATAAAAAATTGATGCTTCTACATGGATGAAGATGACTCAAATGACTTAGATAGTATGTATCTTATCCGTAACGTTAGATATATTAGTTGTACCCATGGGGGGTATCTGTAACTTTATTAGAAAAATTTATATTGAGCAAGAGGTTTGTTTCCTCTTTCCATGAAAATATAGAAATCTCATCCACATATGCACAATGATCTCATTATCCAGGCCATCATAACACCACATATGCACAATGATCTCATTGATATTGATATCAAAGAGATAATTGTATATTTCAAAGACCAAATGAGGTTAGTGCAAGTGGAAACACAAAGATATAAATATATACTTTCTTATCACACCCATTTTTAGTGAATGGATCCAACATAATTATAGTCATAAAATTGTGACCCTAGAAAATTTCAACTGCATTAGGGACCTCACACATGTGAGTTTGAATCCTCTAGCCTGATGAGAGACCGAAGATTGCTCAACCCTTAGAAACAATTTCTTCCTTTCACTCTGCATCACCCCATACACACTCTAGCTTGGATAAAGGAGTATGATAGGGGCATGGCACCACTGTCCCCTCTTGGACAGGGGTACGGCACACTTATTCTTCAGGGACAGGGGCATGGCAACCCTGTCTGTGTCCTATTTTGGGGTAGGACCCTCCCTAGGGTTGCATTGTTGGTTGTGCATCAAGCGGTAATCTCCCTCGATGTTGGCCCATGATGAAAATCAAGTACACTAACATATATTTAAGGTGAATTCATCCTCTCATTTGCAGAAGTGGGGATAGAGGTTCAATAAGGTGAAAAATTGGTCATCAAGCATTCAACAACATTCAAGCATTCTAGCATTCTTTTTGAGCATTGAGATATCTCAAGTCTCTCTTAAAGGCTAGGTGTTGCATTCAAGTCAAAGATTCAACCATTGAAGAGGATATTTATTCCAAGATACAATTCCAGACAAATATTTCTACCTTTTGCATTCAAGTCAAGGATTCAACCATTGAAGAGGATTAGATCTTGAATTTGAAGGGGCATAACTTACGTTAGGTTTATTTTGAGTTGTACATCTTCAAACATATCTACTAACTTTTGTAGGAGAATCAATAAACACTTTAATTCCTAGTTCTACTTTTCCAAGTCCTTATCCATGATGTCCTAGATTCCTAGCTTAGAAGAAACATGGCATATCTTACTACTGTGAAACAAGGTGAAGAAAGCTTGAAATATGAATCGTAAATGAATATTATTGTGAACCTAAAACTAAGATGAACCCTTATAAAAGTTATTTGATAATTGAAACAAGAAAAAGAAAAATATTACACATGAAACACTATATTTTCATGGAGAAACCCTTTTAGGAAAAGAATAAAATAAATAATGTAACAATAATACACTTCTCTTCTAGACCTCTATAAAATTTGGTAGCACTTTGTTATCCTCGAGAGTGAAAAATATTTGAATGAATAACACTAGTTTAAGGCCCTCATTATAGAAATTTGTGATAAGAAATACCACCATGGTATCATCAAACAGCACGATACAAAACCACCTAGAACGATTAACATGTATCTCCTTGAAATGATTCAAAAACACTCAAAATAGCATCATACAAATGCTCTTATAGATTTTATAAAGCACCTCTCACACATGGGAAACTATGTAAGGGTTCTATCATGAATATTATCAAAGAATCAATAATGACTATTATAAATATCATATATGCTTTTACAACCCCTTACAAGTGTTCAACCACCTCAAAATAGAAGCTTCAAGGAGGGCTCACCTAGCTCTTTTGTCCTTTCCCCAAGGACAAATGGTAAAAGTAACTTTTCCTTTACATGGTCTCTTTCAACACCATAATTCAAATGGTTTAACCTCTTATGTATAAATTATAAAATATACTAGGAAACTATTAAATTAATGGATTTACAAGGATGATGGCACCTAAATGCTAACATTCTACCACTTGACATAATACATTATAAATTATTCCATAGATATACAATATACAAATAAAGTACAATGATCAAGGCCCATGGCCTTCCTGCATCAATAGAGATTATATATGGTCATTGGCCTTCTGAGAAAATCTGCAACATTATCCAAAGTGATATTTTTTTCAATCAAGACCTATCTACTCCCAGCCATATCTCATACAAAGTGGTATTGAACATCAACATGTTTTGTATGAGAATGATACATGGGATTTCTGGCCAAACATATTGTACTCTAACTATCACATCCAATCCTCACTGACCTACAATCAAAACCAATACCATAACCAAGTCTTTGTAAACAAAAGGATGATAACTATCTTTATAACATTATTTTGTCATTGATGTGTGGAAATTGAATTTTTGATTCAGTATGATGTTGCCATATCTTGAGAAGATTGATTTGAAGAGAATTAAGATGTCAGTAAAAGAAACATAAAGAATGTGATGAATAAGGGGAGAAATAAGTTATTCAATGGGCAACTATTACCGAGTTAGACAATGATGAAATCATGATGTTTAGATGGTTTTGATATACTACAAATGTTGTTGATTATAAGGTTAATACTATACTATATCACTGAGCAAAGAACCTAGTCGGTAAACCCTAAGGTTATCGATATCAGTTAATGAAGGCGGAATGTCTACCTAGTAAAGTTTAGTATTTACCGAGTTGCAACCGAGTTATGACAGTGCGCATTAGATGGATAAAAGCATTATTTAATGAAGGATAATGATTAGCTAGAGATGTATAAATGATTGGTATGCCATGCATGAAGTTTGTTAAGAATCTATGGCAAAGGAAAATCGGCAGGAAGATCTACAATGTTGATTGAACCGCAATAACCTTGCACAAGTTCCTAGCAAGGAATGCAAGTCCCTAGGCAAGGTAAAATGTTTTCAGATCGAAAGGGTACATTAAACCTGGTCAAGTTTGAAGATCTGATGGCTAAGATTGATCATGGGAAATATGATCAAGGAGATTTAGTTGTTAGCAATTGTTTATAAATAAGGAATTGTTGATAAACAATGTATGTGGGCAAGTGTAAGCACAGGGATGCTACATAGTGATTACCGAGCACAAAAGCTTGAAGACCTATTTGAATAACAGAGTAGAGAGCCCAGTAGAGGGACAAGATAAGTCTTATGACTAGATTGTTTTGAGAAAATGAGAATCTGCTTTAGCATTTTAGATGTGAAGTTGCAGATATATTTTATTACTGTTATTTTGTAAGTGATAGGAAATCTCTTAACCGAGTGGACTTACCAGTCTTATTTGTAAACCCTCTAGCAAGGTAACATTCTAAATGAGTGTTTGAAATTCTTTGACAAGGTCACTTCTAAAAAAGTGAAGACCCTAACAGATCTAAGGGAAATCCCTTAACCAGGTCACATCTAGCAATGTGTTTGTAATCTTTAATAGGATTTGCTTTTAACCGAGCATACTCTAGAAGAGTATATTTCTTAGTGGGTCTGAAATCCCATAGTGGTTTTTCCCTATTTGGGTTTCCACATTAAATCTGGTGTTATATGTGTTATGATGATTATGTGTTTATGAGTTTGCATGTTTATCAATTTTTGGTTATGTTGCTGAAGTATAAGTTACCGAGGTTGAATCAGTTGATTTTATGGAAGATTAAGTTTGTCTGATTCACCCCCCCCTCTCATCTTGTTGGCTATTAGCATCTATACTTTACTTTTAGTATCAGAACTTAAAATTGGTATCAGAGCTTTGGACTCTGGAAGAAAAAGTTTAAAGGTACTTGAGGCAAAGATCTGAAGATGTATAAAAGGGATGCACCGAAGCTGAACAAGTCATGTTTTTCCACATGGCAGAAAAGGATGAAGCTGCATTTATCAGGAATTGGAGAATATGCAACATATTATCTAGAGAATGATTACATTGCACCAAGAACCAACCCTATGACCTTGGAACAGATAAAGGCAAAGAAAGAACATATTCAAGCTATGATTGAAATAACATCAGCATTGACTGATTCAGAGTTTAATGATCTAGAAGGCTGCAATGATGCAAAAGAAATGTGGAGTAATCTCATATCTATGTATGGAGGTGATGAACATGTTCAAAGAGGAAAAGTAGATAGTCTAAGAGGACAACTTGAAACCATGAGAATGAATGAAGCTGAGAACATAACCCAATACAGTACAAGGCTAAAGGAAATTGTCAATCAAATTAAAGGAGTAGGATGAACTATTGAAGAAAAGGATGTAACAAGTAAGTTGCTTAGAACACTTCTACCAACTTATGCTATTCGAGTCTCTGCAATCAATGAATTGAGGTCTGTACCCATCATGCCAATTTCTTTGGATGCTACTATTGGTAAGCTACATGCATTTGAGTTAAGTAATTTTGATAACAGTGGATCTTTGGTAAATAAAGTAGAATTTGTATTCAATTCTTTTCATATTGTTGAATCCGATGATTACAATGATAGAATGAGTAAGTACTCTGAAGGGAATCACAGTGGAGCAAGTGAAACATTTCGTAAGAACATGGAAGATGTGCACAAATTGTATGAGGAAATCAAGAAGCAAGAAGAGTTTGAGCATTATTAGCCAGAAGGTTACCGAGAGGAAAAGGTAAGTATAAAGGAAAGCTACCTTCAAAATGTTTCAATTGTGATAAGATAGGACATATGGCTTCTAACTTCTCTGACAAAGAATCTAGTGAAAAGATAAAATACTGAGATAATAGGAAGAAAGACAACCAATATAGAGGACAACAAGACTTCAAAAGGAGAGATAGAAAGACATGTCAAATAGCTGATGAGGAATCCAACGATGACAAATTTGGTGAAACTGATATAGAGGAAGTTGTTTATGTGGCTATTAAAGATGGATCAGATGAAGAAAGGTATGAAGAAAAAGCCCTAATATCTCACACAACTAATAATGATTCTTAGATCATAGACAGTGGATGCTCACATCACATGACAGGTGATAAACACAAGTTTGTTAAATTACAAGACTATGATGGAGGCTATGTAAGATTTGGTAATGATGCACCATGTTTGGTGAAAGGTAAAGGATCTATAGCACTTCTTGACAATGTTAAATATGATGATATATACTGGATTGAAGGTTTGAAATACAATTTGTTGAGTGTAGCACAGCTAAACAATATAGGATACCAAATAGAATTTCAAAAAGGAATTGTCAAAGTTCATGACAACCATGGAAAGTTAGTTACTACTGGGACACAAAAAAAAGGTAACACAATTCATCTTGACTCAACTCGGAACAAGTGCCTTTATGCTAAGATAGATGATACCTAGTTATGGCATAAAAGGTTTTGTCATGTAAATTTTAATAATCTGATCAAAATAAGTAAGAAGCACAGAGTAAGAGGTCTACCGAGTCTTGAAAAACCTGAGAATGCTATGTGTCGAGGATGCCAGATGGGTAAGATGATAGGATCAAGATTTACAAGTAAGTCCTACACTTCTAAAGAAATTTTAGATCTAGTACACACTGATCTTTGTGGTCCCATGAAAGTTCACAGTTATTATGGTGATAAATATTTCATATTATTTGTAGATTATTACTCAAGGATGATGTCAATCATGTTTTTAAAAGAAAAATCAGAAGATTTTCAAATGTTTAAATGGTACAAGACAAGAGTTGAAAATGAAATAGGAAGACAACTGAAATGTCTTAGATCTGATAGAGGACGAGAGTTCACTTCTGATGAATTTAACTTATTATGCAATGATCATGGTATAAAAACGCAAGTACCTTCACTGAGAACACCTCAACAAAATAGGATACCCGAGAGAACAAATAGATCAATTGTGGATTGTGCCAGAACCCTAATGATAGAAAAAAGGGTACCTTGGACATTTTGGAGAGAAGCAATCAACACTGCAGTTTACACCCTCAACCAAGTTCAACTAAAGAAAGGAACTATGAAGACACGATATGAAATCTGGTATGACAAGAAACCTAATGTAAGTTATTTTAACATCTTTGGAAGTAGATGCTATGTTCACAAAGATGACAAAAATGGAAAGTTTGATCAGAAAAGTTAAGAAGGAACATTTCTTGGTTATTCTTCTAGAAGTAAAGCATTTAAATGTCTAATCAAATCATCTAACAAAATAGTGGAAAGTGCAAATGTGAAAATTAATGAATTTGCAGAAAGAAATGATGAAGGAAATTCCAAAGAACTAGAAGATTATGTAGAATTTGTTTATGTTCAACCGAGAAGTCCTACAGAGAAAGCCGCTGAAGAAAATGAAGATAATGTCCAGTTACAGAGTGATGAAGAAGATCATATAGAACCTACCGAGCCTATATTAGCCAAATATGTCAGAAGACATCATGCATCAAGTCAGATTATAGGAGATAAGGATGATCTAGTGATGACAAGGAGCAAACTGAGACAGAACACATGTCTGATAACTGAATTTGAACCAAGAATAGTGAAAGAGGCATTTAATAGTTAAGATTAGGTAAATGCTATGATAGAAGAGATTGATCAAATCAAGAAGAATGACACATGGATACTGATCCCAAGACCAAAGGACAAAAATATAATCGGTACAAAGTGGATTTCCAGAAACAAGCTAAATGAAAAAGGTGAGTTCATTCAGAACAAAGCAAGACTAGTTTGCAATGGTTATGCTCAAGAATAAGGAATAGATTATGGTGAGACTTTTGCACCTATGGCTAGACTTGAGGGAGTAAGAACATTGTTGGCATATGCTGCTTTCAAAAATTTCAATATATATCAAATGGATGTTAAATCTACATTTTTGAATGGTATACTAGAAGAAGAAGTTTACATTGAACAACCTGAAGGATTTGTTGAAGACAAGAGTAAAGATCAGGTATGCAAACTGAACAATGCTTTATATGGTCTGAAACAAGCACCTAGAGCATGGTATGAGAGACTGCACTCTTATTTGATCAAGATTTGTTTTATAAGGACAAGTGAAAACAACAATATGTACATGAAGAAAGATGAGGACAATGGAATAATGATCTCAACCATATTTGTTGATGATATTATATTTTGTGGAAATGACTCTTTATGAAAGAACTTTGGAAATGAAATGTGAAAAGAATTTGAGATGTCACTAATCTGTGAGATAAAGTATTTTATAGGTTTACAGATACTGCAAATGAAAGATGAGATTTTCATTACTCAATCCATGTACATAAAGTAAATCTTGAAGAAATTTGGAATGGAGGATTCTAAACCAGTAAGTAATCCTATGACTACTAACTGTAAACTATCAAAGAATGATGAATTTGCATATGTTGATGAGACACTTTACTGATCTATGATTGGAAAATTGCAATATGTTGTGCATAGTAAACTGGATATAGCACATGCAGTATCCATTGTTGCAAGATTTTCTGTAGATCCCATGGAAACCCATATGACATCAATCAAGAGAATTTTCAGATACCTGTGAGGCATTGAAGATTATGGCTTAGTATATGAAAAGAGGAATGATTTTGATTTAAAAGTTTATATTGATGCTGATTTGGCAGGCAACATTGATGATAGGAAAAGCACAAGTGGTGGAGCTTTCTTTTTAGGAGAAAGACTAGTGAGTTGGCTTAGAAAGAAATAAGGATGTATCTCATAGTCCACAACAGAAGCTGAATATGTTGTTGCAGCATTGAATTGTACAAATATAGCATGGATCAAACAACTATTGGAAGGTATAAATGAGAAAGTTACCGAGCCAGTAACTATATTCTATGATAATATTAGTGCCATTAACATGTCAAAGAATCCAGTAATGCACTCTAAGACAAGAATATATCTATAAAGTATCATTATCTCAGAGAAGAAGTTCAAGAGAAGAAAGTTGTGCTAGAATATATCAGTTCAAAGGAGCAATTAGCAGACATCTTCACAAAGCCATTTCCAAGGGAAACTTTTGAGTATCTCAGAAGCAAGTTAGGGGTCTTACCCCTATCTTCTACTCATTGACAGAGTTTGGTGAAAGCATCACTTCGATGAATCTACAAAATATTATGTGTGGATTGATGCTAATTTACGCACTTTAGAAGGTTTTCTAAAGTTCTGTAGGAAATAGTAAATAGAGACAAGTTGCTCTGACCGAGACAGAGATGATACACAGTAAGGCAAATCACTTCACAGCGGAAGAAATAATGATTTAGTTCTTTTACTTTTTGGCATTGTTGTCAAAGGGGGAGAAGACTAAATGGTTGACTGAATGAGACTAAATGGTTGAATGAATGAATGGTAAAGCCCTATATGAAGAAGATAACATAAGACTAATGATAGGGGGAGAAGACTGCAAAAACAAAGAAGACTAAATGCAAGACAACAACTCTAAAGCCCAATGAAAAAAGGAAAAGACTTCAAAAGATTTTAATAGCTCAAGGATAACAGGAGAATTCTAACAACAATCTAAATTTGAATCAATTTGAATATCTTGTTGATATTACCATTTAATTGTTGGTTTTGCCATCAATGCCAAAGGGGGAGATTGTTGGCATTTCAGTAGAAAGAAATATTGTTGATATTCATTGAGGATATTGAGATGGTTGTTAAAGATTATTTGATATAACTAAAAAAGGATGATAAGTATCTTTATAACATTATTTTGTCATTGATGTTAAGAAATTGATTTTCTGATTCAGTATGATGTTGCCATACCTTGAGAAGGTTGATTTGAAGAGAATTAAGATGTCGGTAAAAAACACAGAAAGAATGTGACGAATAAGGGGAGAAATAAGTTATTCAATGGGCAACTATTGCCGAGTTAGACAATTATGAGATCATGATGTTTAAATTGTTTTGATATCCTACAAATGTTGTTGATTATAAGGTTAATACTATACTATGTCACCGAGCAAAGAACTTAGTCGGTAAACCCTAAGGTTATCGATATCAGTTAATGAAGGCAGAATGTCTACCGAGTAAAGTTTAGTATTTACCAAGTTGCAACCAAGTTATGATAGTGTGCATTGGATGGATAAAAGCATTATTTAATGAAGGACAATGATTAGCTGGAGATGTATAAATGATTCGTATGTCGTGCATGAAGTTTGTTAAGAATCTATGGCAAAGGAAAATCGGCAAGAAGATCTACAGTGCAGATTCAACAACAATAACATTGCACAAGTTCCTAGGAAGGAATGCAAGTCCCTAGGCAAGGTAAAACATTTTTAGATCGAAAGGATACACTGAACCTGGTGGACTTACCAGTCTCTTAACCGAGTGGACTTACCAGTCTTATTTGTAAACCCTCTAGCAAGGTAACATTCTAAGTGAATGTTTGAAATCCTTTGACAAGGTCACTTCTAACAAAGTGAAGATCCTAACTAATTAAGGGAAATCCCTTAACCGGGTCACATCTAGCAATGTGTTTGTAATCTTTAACAGGATTTGCTTTTAACCGAGCATACTCTAGAAGAGTATATTTCTTAGTGGGTCTGAAATCCCACAATGATTTTTTCCTATTTGGGTTTCCACGTTAAATCTAGTGTTTTATGTGTTATGATGATTATGTGTTTATGAGTTTGCATGTTTAGCAATTTTTGGTTATGTTGCTGAAGTATAAGTTTTTGAGGTTGAATCTATTGATTTTATGGAAGAATAAGTTTGTATGATTCACCCCCCCCTCTCATCTTGTTGGCTATTGGCATCTATACTTTACTTTTAATATAAGAACTTACACCATCATAAACCAAATAGTATTTAGAATTACCTCGTAAGTATTTCAACACCCTTTTAACAAAAGTACAATGTTATTTTCTAGATTATAGTTTTGCATTTTAATTTTTTTCAAAAAGGTGTCACATATTTACTCTAACTTAACAAAAGATTTCTATGAAACCAATTGCTACTGATTTCTACCCCAAGAATATATCTAATAATACCCCAATCCTTCATATAAAATTTTTAAAAACTTGTTTTTTGAACTCTTTAATCACTGTCTTACAAAATCAACTCCCTCTCTCTAGGAGTAGCCCTTAGTCAATAGTCTAGCCTTCTACCTTTCTAACTAGCTATCTACTCCAAATTTCTTCTTAAATACTCACTTGCATCCAATGGGACGTCTTCCTTTAGGAAAAAAAATAAGATCTCAAGTGTCACAACTATCAAAAGCTATCATCTCCTCTCGCATAGGCTACATCCAAGATTCAATTTCCACAAAAGAGAGTGCTTCCCTATAAGATCTAGGTTCATCATCAGTACTTAATAATGAAAAATTACAATAGAAATTTTGTGAGCTATATTTGTCAAGTGGATTTTTTTTTCTTGTGGAACTTGTCAAAGGTCAAGTAAGAGTTTCTTACTCATTTTCTTCGTCATTATTTTTAGCTTCTCCTCTTATTACAAGTTCTTCATAAATTTCACTTAAAATATCTTCTTCTTCTTCTTCATCTCTTTTCCATATCTTTGTTCTTCCACAGATGCATCTACTACTTAGTTTCATCATGCACTATCTCTAATTTTTCATTTGGTCATTCTTAACTCGAGTCAGCTCTAAACTTCTTTAAAATCACATCCCTAGAAAATAACAGTGTATTGGTTAGAGGATTCCAAAGCTTGTAACCTTTTACATTCTCTCCATATCCTACAAATATGCATTTATGAGGTTTTGGATCCAACTTAAATTGCTTCTCTTGAGGCACATGAACAAAATCATCACAACCAATGACCCTTGAAGGTAAAATTGAAGGCTTTTTATCAAACCATATATCATTAAGATTTTATGAACGAGATTTTTACAAGGAGATATATTAATTGAATAACAAGTAGTACCAATATCTTCTGCCCAAAAAGTCTATCTATCTTAGTACTACTTAACATACTCCTAGTTCTTTCTGGTTAATATTTGGTTCATTATTTTTGCTACCCCATTTTGTTGGGGAGTGTATAGTGTAGTCTTTTCCCTAATAATTCAGGCATGTTTTCAAAATTCATTAAAATATTTAGAGAAATATTTACAACCATTGTCAGATCTCAATACTTTTATCTTATAATTATATTTCTTTTTAACCAGTGCCTTCAATTCCTTAAGCTTTATGAAAAATTCGGATTTGGAATGCATAGAATAAATATAAGTATATCTCAAAACATCACCAATGAAAGAAACATAATGTTGAGATCTATTTAAAGATTCAAAATCCACTAGACCACATACATTTAAATAAATAATCTTTAAAATTATATTATCTTTATCAACTCCTTTAGGAAATGAAGATCTATTTTTTTTACTAGACTTATCAAATGTCACATGCATTCCATAATAAATAAACTTAGAAACTGAAAGTAAACTTCTTACAAGATTTGGAATATAAAAAACATTATCAATAGCAATTAATCCTTCCATGACTAAAAAATAGTTTTACTTTTCCTTTACCAATACTCTTTAGTAAGGTATCATGAGAAAGAAAAAAATATCCGCCAATATGTCCTTTGTACTAAAAAACTACTCCTTATGAGGAGTCATATGGTAGGAAGCACCTAAAACAACAAGTCAAGCATCATTACTAATAGAGTTAGTTGAAATAAACAAAGTATACAAATGACCATCATCTAAGGACTTATTTATAGAAGTATCGGTGCCCATTTCTCTTCTTTCTACATCCCATGTTCCCTCCTTTACCACAATTTCAACACTTCACTCTGCTCTTTCTTGAGGTCTTAGAATGACCTTTGGACTTATCCTCCTATTATCCCTTTTAGGACCTTTATACTCAGGCCTTCCTCAAACATGCAAGACATCTTGAGAGCCAACACTCATGATCTTTCTCCTCAAAACAAGGTTTTAGAGGACAAGGACTTTGAAATTTTGAACAAGGAATTTGAGTCCCTATATTTTTCCTACATAAACTAGTACCAAATGTCTAGGAAATTATCATGATTCTCCTATGGATGATCTCCTTAGATTTTAATATTGTAAGGATCATCGCGCAAGACACAAGACATGTTTTTCATCTAAGATTTCTTCTTCTTTAAACACTCCTTTTTTTTCATATCATAAAATTAATGATCACACTACCAATGATTGTCTTGATTTTCAAAATGGAAAGCGAGGACTCATTGATAAGGGCATAATCAAAATCATGGATGACAATCCTTCCTCTTCTAAAAACCCTTGTCCCATATCTCCAAAGACCAAATCTACACCTATTGATGGTAGAGAACAATTACCAATTATAATATTTTAGAGATTTAAGTATGACAAGAATATCATTTTTACTTCCATTAAATGTAGCAATAATCATACCTAAGGTAGTGAACAGTTCCTTTTTCAACATGGCGGTTCTCATTCTATTGGAATGTGTAAATTATTTAAAATATTTATTCAAGAACAATATGATAGGGCCCTCATATCTCTAACAACTTATCTTGCTCTCTTTCATGGTGAAAAGATAGTTCCCTAATAGTCCTTTCATCCTCCATGTTGCTCCTCACCCTATGACACAAGTAGTTAACTTTATTGGGGGCCGTTTTTCATAAGTGTTGATTGTTTTTCAATATCAAAAATCATGGGGCAGCAACATGCTTCATTCTTGCCTCTATCCTTTGGAGGAAATAATCTTTTCTCATATCTTTTCTTTATCTAAAGCTTCACTACTCCCTTTAGGGGTTTCATTTTTCATGTTTTGGATATCTTTTCTTGAATGGAATGGTATGTCCCTTACATGACTAATCTCTCCTTAGTGGAGTATGTGATATTTCTTCTTAATTTATCTCTTTCTTTCTTTCAAGATTACCTCGTTATTGGAGCTGCATTTTATATATATTAATGTCTTTTCTTGCATATAATATTCCTTCATGTGACTAAACTATGCATTTTCTTATGCCTAATCTCTACTTAGAGGTTTGTCCTTACAATTGGGGAGCAATGATCTCTCTTTTATATCTTTTCTAAGAGTCCACTTTTTCTTTTGTTGAGTGGGTTTTTTTTTATGATTTTATGTTATTGCTTGTGTGAAATTGTTTGTTTTTTCAAGGATGATCTATTATCTATGAGGTGTATGTCCTTGGCTACAACCTCTTTTTCACTTGGGAATGTATATATATTATAAGATTACCTCTCACATTGAGTCAAAAGTGTGTCACCCTTCATCAAGAATATCTTTTTCACCTAGAAATTAGAGAAAGATATGTATTCTTCTTCTTCTTCATCACCTTTCCATATCTTTGTTCTTCCACAGATGCATCTACTACTTAGTTTCATCATGCACTATCTCTAATTTTTCATTTGGTCATTCTTAAATCGAGTCAGCTCTAAATTTCTTTAAAATCACATCCCTAGAAAATATCAGTGTATTGGTTAGAGAATTCCAAAGCTTGTAACCTTTTACATTCTCTCCATATCCTACAAATATGCATTTATGAGGTTTTGGATCCAACTTAAATTGCTTCTGTTGAGGCACATGAACAAAATCATCACAACCAAAGACCCTTGAAGGTAAAATTGAAGGCTTTTTATCAAACCATATATCATTAAGATTTTATGAACGAGATTTTTACAAGGAGATATATTAATTGAATAACAAGTAGTACCAATATCTTCTGCCCAAAAAGTCTATCTATCTTAGTACTACTTAACATACTCGTAGTTCTTTGTGGTTAATATCTGGTTCATTATTTTTGCTACCCCATTTTGTTGGGGAGTGTATAGTGTAGTCTTTTCCCTAATAATTCAGACATGTTTTCAAAATTCATTAAAATATTTAGAGAAATATTTACAACCATTGTCAGATCTCAATACTTTTATCTTATAATTATATTTCTTTTTAACCAATGCCTTCAATTCCTTAAGCTTTATGAAAACTTCAGATTTGGAATGCATAGAATAAATATAAGTATATCTCAAAACATCACCAATGAAAGAAACATAATGTTGAGATCTATTTAAAGATTCAAAATCCACTCGACCACATACATGTAAATAAATAATCTTTAAAATTATATTATCTTCATCAACTCCTTTAGGAAATGAAGATCTATTTTTTTTACTAGACTTATCAAATGTCACATGCATTCCATAATAAATAAACTTAGAAACTGAAAGTAAACTTCTTACAAGATTTGGAATATAAAAAACATTATCAATAGCAATTAATCCTTCCATGACTAAAAAATGGTTTTACTTTTCCTTTACCAATACTCTTCAGTAAGGTATCATGAGAAAGAAAAAAATATCCTCCAATATATCCTTTGTACTAAAAAACTACTCCTTATGAGGAGTCATATGGTAGGAAGCACCTAAAACAACATGTCAAGCATCATTACTAATAGAGTTAGTTGAAATAAACAAAGTATACAAATGACCATCATCTGAGGACTTATTTATAGAAGTATCGGTGCCCATTTCTCTTCTTTCTACACCCCATGTTCCCTCCTTTACCACAATTTCAACACTTGACTCTGCTCTTTCTTGAGGTCTTAGAATGACCTTTGGACTTATCCTCCTATTATCCCATTTAGGACCTTTATACTCAGGCCTTTCTCAAACATGCAAGACATCTTGAGAGCCAACACTCATGATCTTTCTCCTCAAAACAAGGTTTTAAAGGACAAGGACTTTGAAATTTTGAACAAGGAATTTTAGTCCCTATATTTTTCCTACATAAACTAGTACCAAAAGTCTAGGAAATTATCATGATTCTCCTATGGATGATCTCCTTAGAATTTAATATTGTAAGGATCATAGCGCAAGACACAAGACTTGTTTTTCATCTAAGATTGCTTCTTCTTTAAACACTCCTTTTTTTCATATCATAAAATTAATGATCACACTACCAATGATTGTCTTGATTTTCAAAATGGAAAGCGAGGACTCATTGATAAGGGCATAATCAAAATCATGGATGACAATCCTTCCTCTTCTAAAAACCCTTGTCCTATATCTCCAAAGACCAAATCTACACCTATTGATGGTAGAGAACAATTACCAATTATATTATTTTAGAGATTGAAGTATGACAAGAATATCATTTTTACTTCCATTAAATGTAGCAATAATCATACCTAAGGTAGTGAACAGTTCCTTTTTCAACATGGCGGTTCTCATTCTATTGGAATGTGTAAATTATTTAAAATATTTATTCAAGAACAATATGATAGGGCCCTCATATCTCTAACAACTTATCTTGCTCTCTTTCATGGTGAAAAGGTGGTTCCCTAACAGTCCTTTTATCCTCCATGTTGCTCCTCACCCTATGACACAAGTAGTTAACTTTATTGGGGGCCATTTTTCATAAGTGTTGATTGTTTTTCAATATCAAAAATCATGGGGCAGCAACATGCTTCATTCTTGCCTCTATCCTTGGGAGGAAATAATCTTTTCTCATATCTTTTCTTTATCTAAAGCTTCACTACTCCCTTTAGGGGTTTCATTTTTCATGTTTTGGATATCCTTTCTTGAATGGAATGGTATGTCCCTTACATGAGTAAGCTCTCCTTAGTGGAGTATGTGATATTTCTTCTTAATTTATCTGTTTCTTTGTTTCAAGATTACCTCGTTATTGGAGCTGCATTTTATATATATATTAATGTCTTTTCTTGCATATAATATTCCTTCATGTGACTAAACTATGCATTTTCCTATGCCTAATCTCTCCTTAGAGGTTTGTCCTTACAATTGGGGAGCAATGATCTCTCTTTTATATCTTTTCTAAGAGTCCACTTTTTCTTTTGTTGAGTGGTTTTTTTTTATGATTTTATGTTATTCCTTGTGTGAAATTGTTTGTTTTTTCAAGGATGATCTATTATGTATGAGGTGCATGTCCTTGGCTACAACCTCTTTTTCACTTGGGAATGTATATATATTATAATATTACCTCTCACATTGAGTCAAAAGTGTGTCACCCTTCATCAAGAATATCTTTTTCACCTAGAAATTAGAGAAAGATATGTATTCTTCTTCTCCTTCCTTTCTTTTGGTAGAAGATGTTATGTTTTTTTTTAAAAATCATCTTGGAGGTAGATGTCTTGTGGGAAAAGATGTCTTCACCTCAAAGAATTTATTTACACCCATTGGAAAATATGTCTTTTCTAACTATCTTATCCTTTCTTATGAGAATATATCTCCTTGGTGTTTAAGCTATGAATCTGTGCTTCTAGCTTCCTTAAGACATGAACATAGGATTATGTTGACATCCTAATGAGGGGGCACCCATATCGCCCTATGTGTACCATATTGTTACATATCTTTTCATATTTTAAAAAGGGTGTTTAAACTCATAAACAAAGAAAACAAACTCTTATATGAAATGATTCATGCTCGAAACTAGATGTAGCATTGATATATTCTTATATGGTGTGCACATCTCTAAAACCAAATAAAATGAGCTCTTACATGGGATATCCTCAAAACCAAACATATTTAATGCTTAAATGGGGTTACACATTCTTGAAACCATAGAGAAAACACTCTTAAATGAGAGGTTATCAAAGCCATATATTCACCCCTTGGCATTTCCATTTTCATTATATGTCTTAAATAGGTTGATGCATGCTCGAAAGAAGAGAAAAAAAACTCTTATATGGGGTTCTATATAGTTGAAACCAAACATCACTTGCACACACATACGAGGATCAGTGGAACTAGAAAAACACAACTAGACTATTCCTACTCTCCTCCATAACATGGATCACTTAGAAAAAAACATCTAGGGTGTGTATCCATGTCCTCTCTCATACTTTTCATGAATCACCTATAAAAATACATATAGAGTGTGTATCCTTTCTTTCTCACTCTTCTTCTCATGAGATCATAGCTTGGATATTTATAGTTTATCGATGATGCACGATTTTTTTCTTTTACATGATCACTTGTGTTCTTAATATGGTATTTTTTGAGAATGATATTAGTAGTTCAAACATTTTAATATCGTGGTCTCTTTGGCTACTTGACTTGAGGTCGTATTTTTAGCCTTTAGCTTTTGTGTTGTCAGTCTTTTGCCGTTTGTCTTTGTTTTTATTTGTTTGTCTTTGTTTTCCCTTTGCCTTGTTTGTGCTATTTTGTGTGCCCTTACATGTATTTGACTGAGTTAAGATCCTAAGATTGCGGTCTTAGTTATTCAAAATTAGAGGTATCTTATACTCCTTGTGATTATGCTACTTTATTCGATCCCATTCATCTCTCATTCATCTTCTTTACTACAAGAATTTCGATAGGATCATTCTCTCATTAAAGTGGGGGTAAAATGTATCATAGTGCCCCTACTTTAGCATGTCTCATCCTCATCTCTTATCTAGGTTTGTTCAGTGCCTTAACTCTAGTTTCGATGCCTTATAAACCTACCAAATTACTCACGAGAGGGGTATCCTCCTCTCTAGGCATTAGATTTAGTCATTTATTAAGGAGAACCTGGTCCTAGGCCAAAGCACCAAACATCCTGTTCCCCCTTAATGGGGCCCAATTTTTAAGGAAAGGATGAGACGTATCTCACCAATGGAAAATAAATTTGGCCAGTCTATATGATCATTGGAGGTTATGTTAATTGTTAAATTGACCTAGGATGTCACATATAAATATATTTTTCAATTCATTTCAAACCTAACACAAATTAATTCAAGCAATCAAGCATTGAAGCATCCATCATCAAACATTTTTAGATGTCTTCAAGGCTACATATTCATCATTTATTCATTGTGGAGAATCATTACATTATTCATATGCAAGAATGTGTGTGATTAGGGTTTTTCCATATTCATTCCATTCCATCCAACAAATGTGATTACATTCAAGAAGAAAAGCATCATTATTAGTCATTGTAGATTTGAGGTATATCCATCCATTGTTTATTTCAGTATTTCCAATATTTCGTTCAAGGTTAATTCCTAAATCATGCTTTGACTTAGGCAAACCCCTATTCCCAACCTATTTACCCTTATTTCTACATGTAGGAAGAAGGTACATAGTTGTGATCTTCAAAAATTACTTTATTTATAGTGACTAAGGGATCCCTCAATGGAGTGTGAAAAGTGTGGAGGATCAGAGAAACCACCATCCCATTCCCAAAAAATCAAGTCTCCTTCTAGGAGCAGGTCTGAATGCTGTCATAGCCCTTAGATCCAAGTTCATGGTTTGATTCAATGACTATAGCTCATTGTTTCTACTTAATTATCTTCATTTCAATGCATTTACACTAATTCCAACAAATTCAACAATTCAATTCTACTCAAGGGCAAGAAGAGGCAAATTCAAGACACCTAGAAAATTTGATTAGAATTTTGATCTACAAGGTTTAGATCTATCAAATTTTTATATTTGTGTAATGTAATGATTTCTAAGCGATATTGTTGGTTTTACATGTAGAAGTGGAAACCCTAATTTTCTAATTTTCTCCATCACAAAAATATATAAATGAACTAAGCCCTACAAAATTTTGGATAGTTATGAAAAAAATTATCATTAAGAAATTTAAACATTCAACACCATCCCTTAACTTCTATGACATTTAGATATCATAAATAAATCCCGCATTTCTATAATGGATACCTTAGATTAAGATACGTTGTCAGACATCTAGGCATGTAGAAAAGGGTAATATTTACTTGTAGAATGATGATATAAAAATCCTTGATTATATCTTAATATGTTGTATTTATATCTCAAAGATTATCCCATACATCCAAGGGTGTAAGAGTAGTTGGATCCCTTTTTTAAATAATTTTTTAGTACAAAGTAAGAAGGGATAAATATTTATAAACTCATACTTGTGTGGAATTTTAAGTGAAATTCCTATACTTTTTTTTTCGTTGACTAGATTGCATGTCATATATTAAGTCCAAACCGTTATATGCAATATCCCAATTCAAGTAACATTAACATAATTTGGCACTTGTATTACATCAATGAAAAAAACAAACATAATGTACATATAATTATTGTGGGCATGTATGTTAACATAATTTTATACTACAAGATTTTATTTGTCCACCGAATAAAAACTAATATTACAACATATTTATTGATTTATCAAATCATATTTTTGTATTACTACATAAAGATGAAATTTTGTACAACATAAATGTACATATTGGTCAAATCTCCATATTCCATAAACTTTCGATATTATTCTTATCATAGAAACTGAACCTTTTACTATTCTTTTCTTCTATCTTCATTTTATTCATCACCATATTCATCTTCAGAGTAGTAGGTCTCCATTAAATAATATCTCTTATTAGACAAATATTTGTCATTTACTCTTTTGTTTCTATCATCTCTCCTATAATTATCTTTTCTCTTGTTATCATCATTTAATATTTTATTGTTATCCTCCTTGAAACTAGATATATAATTATAACAACTAGTTCTTTCACAATTAAAATATTTAAATGAATCATTCTTCTTGCAATTTTTTCTTCTACTCCAATCATGTCATTGTCATTGCTTATTTCTTGTCCATCTTCAATCTTCTTAGTAACTTTGAATGCTTCTTCCATATTATCATTATACTACCCATAAATTTGTGCAATTTCAAAAGCAAAGAGAGATCCATAGTGCTGATCTAAACTATATTGATACATATCATGACTCTCTTCAATGGAAAACTTTTTAGGCTTGTATCTTTAAGGCAATGTTCTCATCACTTTTCAAACAACTTTACTTTCATAGAACATATTTCTAAGTCATTTCCAATGAACTACACATTCTACAACTTGCTCCTAAGTCAAATTTAATGTAATATTTAAAAACACAATGAGGCATGTTAATGATTTTATCCCAAAATATCACCCCATGCAAAATAGTCAGTGTGCATCTACACACACCACTCTGAGACCCTTCTTAATATTCTAACTCAACCTCCCATACATATTTGAACCCAAAGAGCCTAATCCAAATAAGATAAATCATGTGAGTTAACTACAGACCAACACAATTAACAATGCCAAATATAGAGCAACATAAGTTCACTTGTCCAACAAACCAACACTAGAAATATAATCTAGAATACTACACCAACTATATGAATATGTCCACCAAGATGCAACACTTCAATCAACATAACAAAAGAATGAAAGAATTTTTTGGACTAGTCTTGATAGACAACTTCACTATCAACAAATTGCAACAATTTTCATCGTCTAAGCAACTGAGAACCTAGAACGTGATAGTTTAAACATACATAGAATGTAGAAATTATATCGAGAACCACGGGCCAACAACATCAAGAATGTTTAAATACATCTACATAACTACATTCTTCCATAAAGACATTTAAAGTCTTTCTTAAATATTGTAACTTTCACTACAATAGGCTTTTAGATACACTTGATAGTTACATAATATCTCCATTAGACAATATAACAACATCTAAACACTTAGTTTTGGAGCATCTGCAACATCGACACAACTAAATAGCTACAACATTTTCATAGTGTAATCAATGACAACATCAAATAGGTTGACATCAATGACAAGAAGTTTGACATTAATGAGAATACAACCCAAGTTTCCAACACCCCGGGAAAAGACACATTTTCCTAATTATGTTTGATAAATATTAAGTTTTTGAAGCACATTGTTTCCAACTTAAATTATGTCTAAACAGTCTCATCTCCTCAAACAAGTTAAGAGAGATCAATGGATGATCTGATCAAGAAGGAGCCAAGACAATGGAATGAAACTCGTGATTTATTACTATTGTCATGGGGATTTGCACCTGATGAAAGCTTTATTTTCTTGCAATCCCGTGCAACATGGGACTACTCTCAGGGTGTGGATATCCTATAGCAAGAGTAGACCTCCAGGTTATGGGCTAGCTCCCTTTAGATATCATAAGAAAACTAATGAAAGAAACTTAATTTGGAAAAGGGATGGAAGGAAGATTATAAAAATAAAAATGATCAAATAGGTGATGCACCAATTATTGAAAAAATGACTTGCTATGATAATGAACTTACAGTGATCCAATAATGAAACTAAAATGTTCACATCTCCCAAATGCATATTCGCAAAAATGATTCTTATGAAACGATAGAGTTTTGTTGTTCATAAAAGGATAACATACAATGTTTCTCACAATCTTGAAACAAAAAAATAACTTACACAATCACAGACCTCCACTATAGCATTCTACACCATGAACTAAAAATTGAAGGAAAATAGATAAAAGGAAGGATTACTTGAATAATAATCACAACTATTTCATCCAAAATGTATTCACAATATTTAGATCTTAGATACAAGAGAAGGAACTTTCTTTTTATTGAAAAGAAGGAGTTTCTATTACAAACTCTGAGCAATGCTCATAAGGAACGAGTTATAGAAGTGTGAACATCTGTTGCCACAGATATCAGACCCAGAACCCCTGAACTCCGAATCCACCAAGCCCCTTATACTGAACTTGGAAAAATTTCAAAATTCAAAAAATGAAAAAAGGCTCTCAAAACATGTGTTGACATTTATGCACCAAATTAGAGCTATAACTAAAAGAAAAACTCCCTTATGTGTTGATTCTAGCTGGATGCTACCAGACTTGGTCCTTCTTTCTAGTGATTTTATTGGATGTCATTATTTCAAATCACACACCTTCTTATCGGATTATCGAATAACATCAAAACAGTCCCGCAGATAACTAAAGGTGTGCTCCCAACAACATTATTTCTTGCATTGACTCTGCATCCTCTTTCGGGTATTCAAAACAACATTGGAATAAATTACCCAATGTTCCAATGCTTCCTGCATTACCTCGCACCTTTTCCATTACTCTGCACTTTTCCATCATGTTATCAGGATAACATTGGAATAGCTCGTCCTGATAACCGATGACTTGCTACACTGCTTGCTTGTTAATTTCCCTTTGAACCATTGAACTAGTTGAACCCCTAGACCAGTTGAACCATCATTGAGCCATTGAAGTACTTTGAACCATTGTCAAGCCATTGAACCATTTTGAACCATTGAACCATTTTGATTTATTGAACCAAGTTGAAGTTGAAATTCGAATTTGATTCACTCATCTCAGACATTTGCCACATGTCAGCCTTTGATTTGCTTGTGCGTCCACTTTATCTACAATTTGGACTTGGTTTGACTTGGTGCTTCATCTTCTCACTACCACATGGTGCATCCTCACTCATTCTGAGCCAATTTGGATGACCACCCTAACTGCCACCTCTCCAGTCACCAAGTCGCATGAGATAACTAGCGAGCATCTTCATCATGCGGTATAGCGATGACCATTGATCTGCCTTCAAATTGCTTGAGCTTTAACTTTCTAATTGGCTCTCTTTTTTGAACGTGCTTTTTCGCCAACTCGCTATGATAACTAGCGAGATTCTTTCTATAGTGACATAGCAACCACCATCAGATCTCTCGCATCACCGTTGATCTACCTGAATCTGTTGGGTCTTTAGTCTCTGTACATGGCTCTCTCTTATGCCATGATGTCACCACGTGTCACACATCTATTTCGCTACATGATTCACCCGAGTGCCAATACAACTTCCAATTGGACACCACCTCACTACCACCGGGCCCACCATTTTACTTTGGTTTGATTGGCTTCAACCTTTCGGCCAAGCATCCTCTTCGGTTATCGATTTTTGTGTCTCATTAAAACCATAGTTTCATCGATGCCTTCACTCTTCGATGGAACTAGTTTATATTTATTTGATGTGCCTTTGTTGATGGATCTGTGCACTCGGTGAAATGCTTTCTTGTCTTATCGAAATCTTAGTTTCATCGACATCTTTCATGTCGATGAAAGTGATGCCTTCGGTGAGTCCATATTGAGATCCATCGAACCCATGGTTTGTTCGACATTCATCTACCATCTGTTTTCCATGTGGCACCCTTTGATTGGCTCTAGAGTTTAGAAATAGGCACCACCTGTCATGAGGGTATTCATCCTAGGCTCTCCACTCTGACACCTTAGCATGGCCTCCACTAACTACCAAAATGAACCACCTACCTTAACCACTTACATTAACTATTGGCCATGGTTCACCACTAGTGGTTTGTCTTCGAGCGATATCTGGTGAGCATTTTTATGGCACGCCATAGAAATAGTGCTTGGGTCCATCTTGATCACCATTGATCTTTGTTGATCTGCTCGATCCTTATCCCCTCTGAGTGGCTACATCCTATGCCATGATACCATTACATGTCTACCACTTTTCTGATACCTCATAACCTACGTGTCACCATGCGGTACCTCATGACTTGCTCAGTGCTTACCTCGGCGCCACCTGACCTACCAGCTCATCAGTCACCAAGTCGTGGCTATTAACACTCGAGCACTTTAATCTTGTGGTATAGCGATGGTCATCAGATCCTTTCCAACCTGCTTACCTATTAATTTTCCCTTTTACTACAAAATTTGATTGCTTTGAGATGCGTGTGCACGCGAGAGGCCCACCAACATTGAACTGTTCCTTGTCAAAATCTCATAAGCTTTGACACTTATGTTATACCTGGCCTTGCACATAAATATTGAAATGCTCCTCCCTGTGGCCAATGTGGGAAAAAAGGTTTGCCTTAGCCTTTTCCAGTGGGTCATTGGGATAAGATGAAAATACTCCCTCTAATAGCTAATGACTTCGCACACCACTTTGCAATTTATATCGGGTGACTAGGATTACATAAGATAGTTCCTTCTGATAACCCGATGACCACATTCTGTGCTCTGCAATACTCTTTGGGTCTTCAGGGTAAGTCTTTCGAATCACGCCAGGTCATGTCGATAAGGCAAAAATTCAACAAACTACAAAGAAACACCCATTTACATCAACATGTTGGGCTCAACCCTTATGGGAGCGACATTTTACCCCACATGTTGTCATTCAATGAATCAAAAAGTTATTTTCCCCGTGTCTACACATGAAGTAAACAAGCTAGACAAAAACATGTATTCTTTTCATTGTTAGCACTTGTTTCTTATTCTAGGATACATTGATCTGATATCTCCTGCATCTTGATTGAGCTAGTAGCTAAAATAGGTAACATTTTTGGTGACATCTGCTATATGTTTGCCTACTAAACATTTTTCCTAGCTACCTTATGCATTCCATTGGGCATAGATTTGCCAAGACTGATAGAAAACTGAAACAACACATCACACATGCTTGCAAAAACTCTCCTTTCCCTCGAAAACCTATCCTAATATATGGAGTACAGGTGTGTGGTTTATGGTAGTGAGATTAACACCTTACTATCATGAATTAGGCATGTGCATTGATAGATTAGGATAGGACAAAACAACAAAACACTTCTGAAACAATACAATAGATTATTACAATAGAAAGACCCTTATACTCCTTCTGAACTATGCACTAGGCACTTAGGGAAAACAAAACTACAAAATGAGCTACTGTGCAAAGCACTTATCACTACTAGAAAAACTGAAATATGTACAAAATTTTAAGCATACCTCAAAAGTAATGCTTGAGGTGAATACCACTGACTGGGATTGATTGAACTTCACCAACCAATTTAGACAACTAGAAGGCATTGTGCTACTTGCACTAAGAAATCATATAAGGCCCACTCCAAAAAGCATCAAACTTGTATTCTTGTCTGGCTTGTTTTTGAATTCATCCCATTTCAGGACAATTTCACCTTCCTTGAACACTCTAGGAGAAACCCTCTTATCAAAAGATTTTTTCATTTCAGCTTGGTGATGCTCAATTTGCCTCATTGCCTTATTTCCAACTTCTTCTAACTCAATCAACTGAGCCAATCTTGTTGTCATAGGCTCTTCATCAATCATATCTAGTTGGTTATATAGATCAAGGGATGGAAATTCGAGTGAAATAGGCAACCTTGCTTCTTTCCCATACACAAGCATGTATGGAGACATTCCAGTGAACCTCTTTGGTGTGATTCTCTCACCCCATAAGGCTGATTTGAGCTTGGTGTGCCAAGCTCACTGATTTCCTTCCATGGTCCTTTTGATGATTCTAAGAAAATTCTTATTTGTGGACTTAACTTGTCCATTGCCCTATGGGTAATAATTAGATGAGGTGTTGAGATAAACACCATTCTTTACTGCCTAATCAGATATTCTTCTCCCGACAGAAGCAAGAGCTTTATCTAAAAATATAGATTTAGGGATGCCAAATCTAGTTATCAGCTCATCATTAAAATTCAAAACTACTGTATCATTTTCTTCCTTTAGTGCTACAACCTCAACCCACTTAGTAAAATAATTAGTGGTTGTGATCACCCACTTGTGACCAACACTTGAAGGTGGATTTATGACTCCAATGAAATCCAAACCCGACTTCATAAAGTTTTGTTCTACCCGAATAGGCTGCAATGGCAGTGCTGCCAACCTCTCTTTTCTTGTAATTATGGCACATTCTTTACACTTTCTAACCCAGGAATGTGCATCTTTGAACAAATTAGGCCAATAATAGCCTCCTTTCATAACTTTTAGAGCTGTAGGTCTTGCTGAAAAGTGTCCTCCTATTGATCCTTCATGAAACTAATGCAATACATTATCAACTTGATCACCATATATGCATCTCAAAAATACACCATGAAAATCCTTTCTAAATAGAAAATCATTCAAGAGTACATAGGGAATGGACTGAAGTCTATAATACCTTATTATTGACTTACTCAATCCATGCGGACACTCACTTGTCAACAAGAAATGAGTCATTTCTTGTACCCAGCTAGTAGGAGGGACAGGAAAAACTACTTGTTCTTTGTCTTGGAGGGCTAAAACTACCTTCTCATCATCCTCTTTACTGTTGTTTGTGTGATCAGAAAGTTGCTCACACAGTCCCTTACCTCTGACTAGCTTGGTGACCTTAATATGAACATCAAATTCCATCACCTTAGTCACCCAGCCAGCTCTCTAATCATTTAAGTCTTTGCTGAGAAAAAACTCTTTAACTAAGGGGTGAGCAACCATAAACTTAATCCTATTGTTAGACAACATATGCTTAAACTTTTTCAAACTTTTAACAACAACAAGAACATGTTTTTCAACAAAATAGTATTTCTCCTCATGATCTTTAAGGCCTTGACTGAAAAAGGCCAAAGGTTGCTCCAAACCATGTTCATTTTCTTGAACCAACATACCTGAGATGTTGTCAATACTGCCATAACCATACAAAATAAAATCTTTTGAGAAATCTAGGTTCAACAAAGTAGGAGCAGCTGCAAGTGCCTCTTTTATAAGCTCAAAACTCATGTTCCCATCCCTAGACTAGCTAAAAGGAATATGCTTTTTCAACATAGAAGTTAAAGGTTTTAATAGTTCTACAATATTTGGAATAAACCTCATAACAAAATTAGTCCTACCCAAGAAGCTTTGCAAGCCTTTCATGTGTGCTGGTAGAGGTAGGAAAAGAATAGCACTTACTCTCTCCGGATCAATAGTAATACCTTCTTTTGACACCACATATCCCAAAAGCTTACCCTCATGAACAGAAAACACATATTTCTTAGGGTTAAGAGATATACCATACTCTCTATACCTCTAAAAAAATTTCTTTAGGTGAGCTAGGTGTTCAACTAAATTTCTGGAATAAATAGTGATATCATCCAAATAAACAAGTACAAATTTATTCATCAAACTATGAAATATCATATCTATAGCATGTTGAAAAGTGGCACCAAGATTTGACAAACCAAATGGCATCTTTTTATATGCCATAGTGCCCCATTTAGTTGTAAATATTGTCTTAAATTGGTCTTCCTCCTTCACTAAAACTTGGTTATAAACTAAGAATCCATCTAGCAAGGAGAATCTCTCAGAACCTGCAATAGCTTGCATAATCTACTCCATACAAGGCAATGGGTATCTATCCTTCAATGAGGCTCTATTGAGATCTCAGAAATCAACACAAAGTCTCATTTCACCATTCTTTTTCCTAGCTCGGACAAGGTTTGACACCCAAGAGGTGTGTTTTATAGGAAAAATGATGTTGCTCTCAATGACCTTATTAAGTTCTTTGACCATAAGGGGCTCAAGCTTTGAATTAAGCGGCCTATGTTTTTTCCTCATAGGTTTAGCATTTAGCTCAAGCTCTATGGTATGTTGGCCAATACTAGGGTCAAAACCTTTTAAATTAGAATGTTTCCAAGCAAAAATGTCACTAAACTCTTGGCATGGTAAAAAAAAAGCACACCTTTCCTCTAAAGTAAATACCTTGCCAAGCTTTAACAACTTATCCTTCAAAATCTCAACATTTTCATAATGTTCCTCCTTGATCTGCAAGTTGGATTTTTCTTTTCTCACTTGATCATCCTCATTGAAAATTGACTCCAATATGACCAAACCCTTAGGTAACTTGTTTATTTTCATTTGTATGACCTGATCATCATACTGTTGCTTGAGCTTCTCTTGGTTGGTGTTAGAAAACTCTACCTCTTCCCTCAAAAAATTAATAATCTGTTGATTACTATAAAAACTTGCCAATGATCAGTATTGTTAGGAATAGAAGACCTAACAATCACTTTTACATATTGATGTTCATTAACATTGCTGATATCATTTAGAATATCAGACTGTGCTCCTATTGGAGCAAGTCTGTCAGCATGTTTATTAAAATTTCTAGGAATAGACAACAAATTGAAATCTTGGAAATCTTCAATAAGATCCTATACCCTATGTTTATAAGACTTAAAAAGATAATTCTTAGTGGCCTGGAAACCCCTTACCTGGTTGAGAACTAATTCACTGTCACCATAAACCTAAAAAAACTTGACCCCTCTCTTCTTTGCCCATTGTAGACCATGAATTAAGGCCTCATATTCTGCTATATTATTAATGCAACTAAAAGAAAATGTGAAAGATGCATAATATTTATCATTAGTAAGGGAAACCAACATACAACCATAGCCAACACAATTCTTATTTCTTGACCCATCAAAATAGAGATTCCAAAGCTCATCTTGATGTTGATTATCTTGTTGTCCAACATCCTTAATCAAATTTGGGACAGCAGAACCTTGTTCATGAAACATATAGACTCCTAGGCTTACCTCATCCATATTTTAAAAAGGATCTTCCTCAAGATTCTTAGCTGCCCATTCATCCAAAATAATATCAGGAATATCATCAATAGGGGTGCTTGGATCACGTAGAATGAATTGGTCATCTTTCTCATGAATGGTTAAATTGGCATTGACAACGCTAAGGACATAGGGTTCTATGTGGTCATTAGCTAAAGCTTCTAATGTAATAGTAACTTTAGCTCCATACCTAATCCTAAAAAACATATGTGACCTGACAGATGACAAATAACCACCTAATTTGGTTGTAAAGTCTCTTGATAAGCAAATTGCAAAGTAGGGTGGTAGGTCTATCACATAAACATCTTGCGAAATGGAAAAATTGGGGCAAGCATGGAGTGTTAGACTCAAATTTTTAATGACTCCGATAGTATTTAAAGTAGTCCCATCTAACTACACTACACCCTTTTTCAATGGCTCATAAGTTAGTCCTAATTGGTCAACCAACTTCTTGGGCATGACTGAGCTACTTGCACTTGAATATATCATGCAGTTGTGCACTAGGTGATGGCCAATGATTAGAGTGACATAAAAGGGAGGTGGTTTATTTACCTTGGACTACTGGCATTGTTGTTCAGTCTTCTGTTGAGGCTTATTGGTAAGAACAACTTTTGAAGTTTGCTAATGAAATGGTTGGGCAGTCAAAGAATGGTTAGACAAAGCATCATTTAACAAGTCTTTTTTCCCGGGTAGGGGTAGTGAATCCCACATTGACACGCTAACATGAGTTTTCTTCAATTAATCCAAAATATTAAAATCAGTCATACTAACCTTTTGAGTCCTATCCTTTTTGATTTGTGTTATCTGAGGTTGGCTTTTTGGATGATCTTTGGTCACCACAAGTTGTGATCTCTGAAGAATTTGTGTATTTTAAGCAGAGAGAGACCCTTCCTGAGATTGGGTACTTGAGAAAGGCTGATTATTATTCTTATCAGTCTGCTGCCCCATATCGACAACCCTTTTCTTGGATATTGTGTTGGCTGCTACAAGGATGTATGACTGATTTTGAGGTTGAATAACCCCACAAAACTCCTCACCTTGCCAATTAATCAAAGTAACATCAGGACTATCATGTTCCATGGGTACAGATTGTTCTTCATTAACCTCATGAGATTGATTTCTTGGAACAACAACACTATTTTGCATCATTAATGGCTGATTCAACATACCATTGGAGAATGTAGATTGGTTATGTGACTGGTTACAAAGAAAACACCACTTATAGTCAACTGCCAAGTTGTTCCGAAATGGAAAAATCTCCCGTGAGGAACTAGGTGTGTTAGAATTATACTGCTAGAAATGAAGGTACAACAACTATAATAGGTGGAACTATAGGCATAATGGGTTGTAAATCAACAAAAATTGGCATGGGAGGCCTAGGTGCTATCTTCCTTGCTTGAATCAAACTATTTTCATTCCTAACAACAACATCAAATGTTGTTGGTAAAGTATTTCCCCCCATAGATTATATCATAAGTTCAATATCACTATTCAAATCCTTAAGGTAAAATAAAAAAGCATAGTCATTAGACATTTTTACCGATGCTGGAATCCGATTCCAAGTCCTTTGAAACCGGTAGTTGAAATCAATCATATACTCATGTGGAGCTCTTTTGATAGTACTGAGCTACTCCACAAATGAAAAATGATCCGACTTGCCTTTAAAATGTCGATTTAACAACTGTCCCAGCTCATCCCAAGTAGCTATTGAGTTCACAAGCAAACCCCTGAACCACTGAAGGGCTTTCCCTTTGAAAGAGGCTGCCAAAAGTCTTAATTCAACATTCTCTATAATGATATGATGCACTTGTTACTTTTTGGTATTTGGTATTTCTGTTTTGGCACTTTGATGGTTTTTCCATCTTGTGTTGCCATCAATGCCAAAGGGGGAGATTGTTGGTGTTTTGGTTATGTTGATATGGTTTTGTCATTGATGTCAGCACCTACTAACACTTACCAACTCTGGGACTTTGGAGAATTGGAAATGTTCACCGACAAGCAAATGACTTATGCACAGTCACTGGTATCTGGTACACCGGCAAGATATGATGTTCACCGGCACTTGGAATGGCATAGAAAACACCTGGCTATGTTGAAGACATTGTTTGGACAGTTTTTCTTGGAGATTTGTTCATTGGCATATTTATGTTTGCATATTTGTTGTTACCGACAAATAGGTCCAAGTTATGCACCGACAGGTTTATCTTTTCTAGATCAGCACGACACACCTTGGAGATGATTTATTATTGTTGTAAATACATCAAGCCGACATGTTGAATTAGTAATTGCATCGGTTATTGTTTTATTTGTAAAATGATTTTATTGTAATATCGTTCAGAGCCGACCTACTAAAATTGGTTTTAGGTTATGATATAAATGTAAGATCTTGTTTGTAAGATCAAGTGTGGAATGCGAAGGAAGAAGTAATTTGGTATATGTGGGAATAAGTAGATCTTTACACACAGACATCATTTGAAGGTTTAAGGAGGGTTTTTGTGAAGACAATTAGATCTACACCGGTACTGAATCTAGCATAGAAAGATGTTATTTTGCACAGAACATCCTTATTAGATTTAAACATCCAATTGTAGTCAGTGTGACTCGTATTTTGTGATTGAGCAGTGAGCTCTAGGCACTTGACCTTTTTGCATGTGTAGACCCCATTTGTATACAATTGTATTTAACCATCCAATTGTAGTTAGTGTGACTCGTATTTTGTGATTGAGCAGTGAGCTCTAGGCACTTGGCCTTTTTGCATGTGTAGACCCCATTTGTATACACATACTATTTGTAGTAGTATCATTTGATTGTGGGTAAGGTTTCCCACTGTGGTTTTTCCCCTTACAGGGTTTCCATGTACAAATATTGGTGTTATGTGTTGTGGATGTTATTGTCTTTCTGTTTCATGCATTAATCTTTACCGATACTGCAATTAATTGATAAAACTATCTACTGGCATAAAAGTCTGGTTTAATGATATTAAGCATTAAAGTTGGTTAAGTTGCTTTTGGTTTGAATTTTTTAGACAACTGATTCACCCTCTCGGTTGTCGTTAGGTCCTGAAGACTTAATATGAATCAAAATGAATCTTGTGCAAAGACATGAAAATAACATGAAATCATACCCAGCCCCAAGGGAGAGGTACAAGCCAATCGTCATTCAGTGATCTCCTATTGTTCTTCTACATATTCAAAATCCCCCAATAGATAAAATGATGCTTGATGAATATTTGATGGATGAATGTGGAGTTTTGTTGAAGACTTCAATGATCTACTATTTCACTGCAAAGAAGGCTCTAATGCTCCCAAAAACCTATTCTTCGATCCTTAGAATAAGACCCCTTCAAATGAATAAAGAGAGCTCTTAATTATGAAACCCTAGATCTTAATTTCATATTTAGGCTGACCAAGGATTTGAATTTCCCACTGATATTGTGGGGTTGAGAATTATCATATAATAGCATTGCACTCTTGAAATTTCTAGGAAAAAGTCATGGACCATGTACATTCATGCCATAGGCTAACCAACTTTTCACCAAATTTTTAGGATTGTTATATATGATGATATTAGAGTGCATCCCAAAGTTGAAGATGATTTCAAGATGTTTTGATATGTGAAATTGGGCCTAAACAGTTGAAATAAGGCATAATTAGGTTAAAGGGCCTAACTTTGTAATGTGTAAAGTGATATATCAAATATATCAAGCAAGATCAATGGAGATAGGAAGAATGGAGATCCAAACCCTATTGGACATGTGATGGTATAATCTTTGTGATTTCATTTGATTTGCATTGTCTTAGGTAATCTTCATATGTTATGGTGGATCTTTGTTGTTGTTAGGCTAGGGTTTTGTGGTTGAATGCATTTAGTCTTTCAATATTGTTATTATTGTTGTATCCATTTTCTCCATATACAGCTTCAGATCAACATCTACTATGCCAGATTCAGTATTGGTTTAAGCTCTGCAATATACATAAACCTTTATCCCAATAATTTGCACATTAGGTCTGCTATTATCTTTTCATACTTCACATTCTAAATGATCTACAATGATCTCATACTTATATGAGTCATATTAGAATCTGCCAAGTCGACTTACAAAAGATATTACAATTAATTACAAAATATAAATACACAAAATTCTTTTCAGCCAGGGTGTTGGTAATCTTCCTTTTCAGTGCCAGTGATCTGTATGCCGGTGTACAATCTGCCGGTGCTAGGGCTTGTGTCTGCCTACCAGTATCACATGATTCTAAGGTTGCCATCAATGACAATACCTTCAATCACCTACAATTTCTCATTGGAGTGTGCATTTGCCAACAATAATCCGACATGTAGGACATCATACCTTCTCCAATGTATTATATTTTTATTGTTGTATTCTTCTCTTTCAAAGCAAGCTATATTTCTACATGTTATTTGAGATGATGTCTCTCTTTCTTTATTCCCTTATTGAAGCTTCATGTCATCTTCAAGATAGTAGAATTCAATCTTACTTGAGCTAACATGCCATCAAAAGTAGCTTCATCACTATTTTCCCACATGAGATTAAATATTTTTTGCCTCAAATCTTATCTATTCTAAATGTTTTCTATACATATGGTTTCAGATTTATATATGATCATTAGACAACACATTAATGACAAACATTGCTATATATGATTCCATTATCTTATCCTTACACTCTTATTACATCTATTTTTATTTTACTATTTTTATCCTTCCTACAATTCGTATTATCCTATAAATACAATTAACTATAGCTAACATATGTTTCATTAATACATTGAAGAAAATGCTAATAGTTATATGTATTTGTAAATATCCAATTTTAAGTCCATTTAAGAGCATGCACAATAAAACATATTCACTAATATTTCATCTCGTGTAATCCATTGCTTATCAGGATCCCATAAAGGACATTCAACTTTAAGCATCTTATATATTTATAATTGTTATATCTATTAGATATTATTAGATGCATGATTATTTTGGAATTCAAATACTCTTTGCAGTAGAAATAAAATTTAATTGTGAAATTGACTCAGCCAACCATTTCCCACTTCACATTACTATTTATTTGAGACCATTTTCATTGATACATTGACATTGAAATATTAAGCTCACACTTTTCCCTAAATATGAAGTGGTTACTTTCTTCATACTGGTGTAACATTGAGATCACAATCTGTTGTTTTCACGTCTTGCCTCATCTCGAAGTAAACTATAACTTGTATACATTCATTTCGAATTCAGCGTACGTTCTTTTCTGTTGCGAATTGAACTAGATCAGTTCAGAATATTCTTTCCACAAGGCCACCATATGTAGGTGCACTCAAATGGCAATAACGATAATAAATAATCACCATTAATAGGTGGTGATTTCAATTTATTTATTGCACTTGCAATTTCTGGATCAACTTCGTCCAAAACAAATTTTCTCACCAATCTTCTGTTTCCATCGTATACATTGATTCCTTCTCGATCAACCATCACAATCCATCCATTGTTGTTAACTGAAATAAGCATAATTTCTCTTGGAAACCATATATCCACTCGACACCACCTATTGGAGTTTATATTATCTTCTCCATTTTGTAATTTCCACATAAACCCGTACTCCCTGTCAACCAAAATCAGCTGACCAACATCACTCCCAGCTAAAGCCCAATACATATAAGGAGAGTTTTTAAATGTGCTGCCTGAATATCTGTACATTGCGTCATGAGGGGGTGGAATTTTTGTAAAACGAAAATCTGAATGGTTATATTCTACAACCCCACCCTTACATGATACTTCATCCAACCAGTAAAATCTTCCTCTGTGGTAAACACCGCGCCCTGAAATCAGAAATTGAAAATCGTTTACATCCATTGTGCTCCAGCTGTCAGATGATGAATAATAGAGTCTTATCAATCCTGAGTTTGAACCCATCATGATAATAAATTGGTCAGAGGAAGAATCGAAAGCAATTCCAAAATATCTGTCGGACATGTAAAAGTAATTGACGCGTTTTGAAGTTCCCCTGCTTTTTTCCTCGCAAACAACAAGGCCGAAATGGTTGAACACAATGGAAGTGTTGCATGCTATTTCTATTCGATATGAATCGTCACTAATTTTGTAAAAATCTCCACTTCCTTCCATTACCCATGTGTGTGCCGCACCAGTATTCCGATCAAAGCATTGAAATAAGAAGGCAGATGTGTAAGAAAGATGTATGTTTGGATATATTCTCCGCATTGCAGCATATGAAGACAACATGTCATTCCATTCTTTCCACACAGTCCTCAATCTCACAAGGCTTCTTCGTGGGAGCAGCCTTGCTACGATAATTAACGCAATTTCATCGGGAATGCTTTGCCAAATTCCTATTTCCATCTCCATTTTTTCAATTTAGCTATGCAAAAACGCTAGTTCTACGTGTTTTCCTAATTAGCCCAAGGCGTCTTTAAATAGATGTTGATCAACATTCGGTGTGACGTTTCAATGTGAGGTTTTTCCTTCTTTTCGATCAAATGTAGGAGGCTGGCTGAGTATTTTTTGGAAAAGAGAATATACAATCCGTAGTGTTTACGGTAGGTTAGTCTAAGAAAATCCTTATACGTAAATAGAAGAAAAAAATGTTAAAAGTTAAAATTATAACTTGGTGGTTTATGCTTGAAATTGTAACTTGGTGGTTTATGGTTAATCATGAATTTTATTCCCTCATTTGGTGGTTTATGTTTGAAATTTGCCTCAAACATTATCAAGTTTCTTGGAAGTTTATTTAAGTATTCAAGTATGATCTCCATAATTCTATTCTACTTCTATATGCTCTTTGGGCTCAAATTTTAATCTAAATATAATTTTTTTGACTAATTAATATAAATAAACATAGAGTAAAAAAATATTCACAATATTTTATTCTTTCATTTTTTATACATTTATTCCTTACTTTAGGAGAGTCGACATTATTAGAGTAGTAGGAGTTATACATATGATCCTCTAAAAAGGCACTAATGATTAAATAATTTTCCTACTTTAGATTATTTTTTAACGGAATAAATATTCAATACCTTTTGTGTTGTTATACCCAATCAAGGTATGTGATTACTAAATATAACCCTTTCCAAAATAAATTGATTAAGGATTCAAGATTATTCAAATATGGGAGTGTTGAGTTTGTATGACTAATGGTAAAATATGTTCTGATCAAACTTTGAAGTTTAGTGCAGTTGCTGACCTAGGCTTGAGAAGAGCTCTCTCCTCAATTTTTCTTCTTAGTAGATCAAACTTTGTCAAATATTTAATTGGTTGATATACTCCTTATAGAAATTGTGGTTACTGTGTGTTTTCATTGATATCAACCTATTATTTTATATTATTTTTAATCAATAAATGAGTTGAAGACTTGTAATGATGTGTTATATCTTAGTTTTTGAAGCTCATGATTGAATGTCAAAATATGTTGATCTAAAGTTTATAGTTGGATCTCAAAGGTGTGGATCTAAAGTTCATGGTTAGATGTCACAATATGTTTCAATCTAAAGTTCATGTTGGATGTCAAATGTACATATATTGAGATGTTATATATTGGAAGATAAGGTTTGCAAGTATTTTTAAAGGTACGAAAGGTGTCACAAATTTCTGGAAGAATGTACCATATTTATCTACATCTGAACATATAATTCATCATTTGGAAATAAAACGGAGGAAGGTGTGAAGTATGTATGTGTCTCTCCTAATATCACAAGTGATAAGGGAAAAGTTTCAAGGGTTGTCAGTGTAAAGTTGGTACTATCACATGATGGAATGAATCAAAAGGATTGGGATATTTGTGCACATTGTCTATATATTTCGCGTCAACATTTTTGTGTTGAGAGTGGTTGCCATTGCACCAAAGATCAACCTATCAATTCCCGATGCAACCACTAGACTTATAGTTACCATGGGAGGTGGTTAAACAATCTCACAAACAGAATGATTTTGTTGCACAAAGACCAAGGGTGCACACCTTGCAACAATCCTCCATCATCACAAGTAGGGTTTGAACCCATGACCCACCTTTTATACCATTTATTGGGAGTGGTAGTCATTACACCAAAATATCAAGTTCTCAATACTTGATACAACCAATAGACTTATAAAATCCATTGAGGTGGTTAAGCCATGTTCCAAACACACTGCTTTTGTTGCACAAAGACTAAGGGAACACACCTTGCAAGAGATTGAATTTTTCATGTGTAAAAAATATGGATTTACTTGTTATATCAAAAGACTGTATTATCTGATTTTGAAGTGATGTAGGGTTTCGTATATATTTTCTTTCTCTAGCTTAATTGAGTATGATTGTATGAAATGAGGGTACGGAAATATTTTTCAAATTCATATAATGCTTGTATGTGATCAACATATTGGTTTTAGGTCTTTCTAGTACCAATTTTTATTTAGAGTGAATCTATGATAGCATATATGGTTGCCTAGCTAACTTGAAATAATTGTGCCATTGGTTTAAATTTTTTTTTCTAGCATGGACATGTGTGGTAGGATAGATTAGGTCCTGTTTATATCATATTTGGGGATGCAATTGCTTTCCTTTATCCATGGATATTTTTGAGAAACCTTCTGAATGTTATACATTTCATATCAACAGATTTTATCTTGGTTCACTTCGACAAAGCACATTGTTGCCTAGAGAGGATATAGTTGGAAGATCAAATCATTTGAAAGTAGTGTGATGTTGTGTGGTGTGCTGATCAAATGATTAATTCATACCAAAGGTAGTTATTCAAAGGTAACTACATTCAAATAAGCCCAAAAGTGTGTTCAAGGTGGTGAGCCAAGAGTAGTTGATATTAACAAGGAAAGTTATTAGATTTGATTATTATTAGCCATTCATGTTTTTTTTAAATTGTAGACTACTTTTATAAATGTTGTAATTATTATGGAGTATTGAACTGACTTTGGTTGTAGCCATAAAAATATGTATGAAGTAGATGCAACTTCCTTTGGGTTGTAGCCCATTAAACCTTATGTAATCCTATTTGTATTTGTGTGGATGGTTTAATTGGATACTATGTCACCCCATCCCCTCTCAAAATTCTGATGTGTCTAAATGCAATAGGATATTTGAACCCTAAGAAGGCTCTCTTATTTTTGGGATCACTAAAATTCCTCCTCTATATAATTTCAATCTTCTTACATCTATCACTTCCAAGATAACTAACAACTATATCTTTGTAAATATTAAAGATCCCTTCACTCTTACGATATTAGTGTTGATAATATGAAACTAAAACCTATATTCTCACATTATTAATAAACCTTTTAGGATTAATTTTTCTTTCACAACCTATTCCCTTGCCAAAATAATGTAGTGTATTATGAAATTTATCATTAAAATTCTTATCTCAAATATATCATGTTAGGGAATGCAACCTCCATTTTTTAAGGTGAATTTGGTTCTAATTATGAGACTACCATATTTATTCTAGGTATAAGATTCTATCAAGTTAGTGGTATTTTTTGAAGAGAAAATATAACTCTATAAACCTAGATAATAATATAATTGTCATATACAAATTAGTTCCCCTAGTTGTGGTCAATAACTAATGATTCTTTTAGTTATTTGTTGTTTACAAATTTACAAAACACCTTAGACGATATTGTCATTTTCTACTTTAATATATCCAAAATAGAAGTAACAAATAAGTCCTCAAAACTATAATAGTTTTAAAAAGGATAGTTTTTATCAAGCTTGATAGTGTACATTTGAGTAGACCTCACCAATCTTTGTCATGCCTCATTTGGTTTAATGCTTACCCCTACAACATACTAGTTCTTTTAAAAAACATAAAATAAGATGTGACATGGTAAGGTGTACATCTAAATGTGTGATTTTATTATAGCTAATTGTATCTATTATAATTTTTGGCTTTATTTGGGCCCTGCATTTAGTGGGCTCTTTTCTACATCACTTTAAGCCTATTTAGGTTCCATTATAATTTAAATATTTATTAATAATCTTTTAATTTAACCATCATTAGGTAGTTGAATTGGGTGTAAATATAAAATCAAACATCACCACACTCATGGCTTCATTTTAAAGGTCATGTTTTGGTGGACCAAGGTGCCCTCCAATTGTGTCCTACGAAGATTATTTGAATGTAGGCAATGTAAGTGCCTTTCCTTTATAATTTGAATTTTAGTCTTAATTTTTGTACTTGACCATTTTTTGTTTATCTAAATATAAAAAGTTCATTACAAACCTTATATAATGAATAAGTTCTATCATTCATAATATTAAATTACATATAATTGCTTTAAAGATTATCCAAGCATTTAGAATTTATGTTTTCAACACATTTAGTACTAAGCTACATAAAGCTACATGAATGTAAGGGTTGATTTTGTTAGGTCCCAGAGGCAACTAAGAGGGGGGTGGGTGGTGAATCAGTTGTCTAATAAATTCAAACCAAAAACAACGTAACAAACTTAATGCTTAATACCGGTAAACCAATCTCGTATGTCGGTAGATAGTTTTATGAGTTAATTGTAATACCAGTAAAGATTAATGCATGAAACAAAAAGAAAAAGTCATCCACAACACATAACAGCAATATTTGTACGTGGAAACCCTGTGAGGGGAAAAACCATGGTGGGAAACCTTACCCACAATCAGATAATACTACTGCAGATAGTAAGTGTATACAAATGGGGTCTGCACATGCAGAAAGGCCAAGCGCCTAGAGCTCACTGCTCAAACACAAAATAGGAGTCACACTGACTACAATTGGATGGTTAAATCCAATAAGGATGTACTGCTCAAATTTCCATCTTTCTATGCTGGATTTAGTACTGGTGTAGTTCTGATTGTCTTCACAAAAACCCTCCTTTAACCTTCAAATGATGTCTACATTTATAGCTCTGCTTATTCTCGCATATACCTTTATACAATCCTTTTTCGGATTCCACATCTGATCTTACAAATAAGATCTTACATTTATATCATAACCTAGGACCAATTTTAGTCGCTCGGCTCTAAAGGATATTACAATAAAATCAATTTACAAATAAATTAATGCCCGATGCAATAACTGATTCAACATGTCAGCTTAATACATTTACAACAATAATAAATCATCTCCATAGCATGCCATGTTGATCTGGAAAAGATAAGCCTACTGGTGTATAACCTGGACCTATTTGTCGATCACAACAAATATGCTAATACGAATATGCCAATAAACAAATCTTCAAGACAAAGTGATTAAACGATGTCTTCGACATAACCAAGTATTTTCCATGCCATTCCAATTATCGGTGATCATTATATCCTGCCGGTGTACCAGATACCGGTGACTATGCATAAGTCACTTCCTTGCCGGTGAATGTTGGTGATTCCCTAAAGTGCCAGAGTATATAAGGTTTAGTAGGTGTTGACATCAATGACAAAACCATACTGAAATACCAACAATCTCCCCCTTTTGCATTGATGGCAACACAAGATAGAAAAACCATCAAAGTGCCAAAACAGAAATGCCAAATACCAAAAGCCAACAAAAGCCAACAATCTCCCAAAAGAGATCATAACCAGAAATCAAAATACAGATACAAAGAGTAACAATCTCTCGCCCAATGAATAATCTCTCCCCAAAAGATAATGTGTTTTTCCATATCAATCTCTCCCCTTTTGACATCAAATGCCAAAGTAGAAATAAAAAACATTTTTCAGATACAAAATACAAACCAATTCAATATACCAACTACTCCCCTTGAGAAGTAGCTTCCTCATCAAAGCCGAAGTAAAAGATTTATGTGTTAATTCTTCCAGATGATGACAAACATCAACTTCCTAAGTCTCTACCGGTGGGGGTATGACCCCAAGCTGATCTCTGAAATATTCAAGGGTCTCCTTAGGCAAAGGTTTAGTGAAAATAACTGCAATCTGCTCTTTAGTATTCAAATAAACCATTTTAATTTCTTTTAATTCAACATTTTTCCTTAGAAAATTCAGTTTGATAGAAACATGTTTGGTTTTAGAATGTAATACCGGATTCTTAGATATATCAATTGCTGCAGTGTTATCACAATAGATAGTAATAGGTTCCTTGCACTTTACCTTTATATCCTTCAACATTTGCTTAAGCCATAGTACCTGTGTACAGTTGGTTGTTGCTACAACATATTCTTATTTAGCTGTTGATAAAGATGTACAACTTTGTTTCTTACTCAACCAAGAAATTAATCTACTTCCAAGAAAAAATGCTCTGCCGATGGTTCTTTTTCTATCATCCACATGTCCTGCCCAATTTGCATCTGTGTATGCACATAATTCAAAGTTTTCATCTCTAGGATACCATAATCCAAGATTTGTAGTGCCTTGCAAGTACCGGAAAATCTTTTTTACTGTTGATTCAAAATTTTCTCTAGGATTACTTTGAAATCTTGAAATAATACATATTACATTCATGATATCAGGTCTTGTTTGTGTCAAATACAATAAACCTCCTATCATAGATTTGTATCTAGTCAAATTAACAAGTGTAGATTCATCCCTTTGTGATAATTTGTCATTTGTAGTCCTAGGTGTGCATACTAGTTTAGAGTTCTCCATTCCAAATTTCTTTAATAACTCCTTCAAGTACTTGGATTGACTCGAGAATATACCTTTATCACTCTATAAAATCTGCAATACTAAAAAGATTTTTATTTCTCCAATCATAGACATTTCAAATTCTTGTTGCATTTCAATAGAAAATTCTTTACATAATCCATCTTTTCCTCCAAAGATTATATCATCAACAAAAACTTCTATAACCAAGATGTCATCATTTGTCACATTATAATATAAGTTTCTGTCAACATTACCTTTAGAAAAACCAATCTTCAAAAGATACTTATCAAATCTTACATACCAAGCTCTTGGAGCTTGTTTCAATCCATACAAATCTTTCCTTAACCTGCAAACCATATCTTTGTTATCTATCAAAGAAAATCCATCAGGTTGTTCAATGTAAACCTGTTCTTCAAGATCTCCATTCAGAAATGCACATTTAATATCCATTTGATATACTTTGTAGTTCTTGTGTGCTACAAAAGCTAAGAATAATCTAACTGCCTCAATTCTAGCTACCGGTGCAAAGGTCTCATTATAATCAATTCCTTCTTTCTGAGAATATCCCTTACACACTAGTCTTGCTTTATTTATGATAACCTTACCATCTTCGTTAAGTTTGTTTCTGAATACCCACTTTGTTCCAATCACATTTTTGTCTTTAGGTTGGGGAACTATTGTCCATGTGTTATTTTTCTCAATTTGTTCTAGTTCCTCCTCCATAGCTATAACCAGTGTTTATCTTCACATGCCTCATTAATTGATGATGGTTCAATTTGAGAAATAAAACATACCTCTTCATTTGCCAATCTTCCTCTTGTCATAACTCCTTTATTTTGGTTTCCAATTATCTGATCTTCAGAGTGATTCACTCTTACATACTGGGGTGTCTTTGTTTTCTGTTGTTCCTCAGTTAGTGTGAAATATTCAGATGATACCGGTGTAACTGGATCTTCATTCTATACCAGTGGGTTCAATGTAGGTTAATTTGTTAGAATATCCACTGCTAGTTTAGAGTCTATGTACCTTGAAGTTTCTCTAAATTGTTCATCAATCTTTACATTTTTACTCTCAACAATTTTCTGCAATCTTTTGTTAAAACATCTATATGCCTTGCTCTTAGATGAATAACTAAGAAATATTCCTTCATCACTTCTAGGATCAAATTTTCCAATATACTCATCCATTCTAATATAGCATTTACTTCCAAATATTCTGAAATATTTAAGAGTAGGAGTAATACCAAACCATAGTTCATGAGGGGTCTTACCGGTTTCACCTTTGATGTGAGCTTTGTTGATTGTATAGACTGATGTACTTACTGCCTCTCTCCAATACACATGTGGTAGATTTTTTTTTTGATAACATACTTCTTGTTTCATCCAAGATAGTTATGTTTTTCCTTTCAACAACTCCATTCTGTTGTAGTGTCCGGGGTGCTGATAGTTGTTTTCTGATTCCATTCACTTCACAAAATGTATTAAATTCCTTAGATGTAAATTTTCCTCCTTGATCTAATTTGAGACATTTGATTTTCTTACCAGTTTCATTCTCTACCATTCCTTTGAACAGTTTGAACTTTCCAAGTGCTTCTGATTTTTCTCTAAGAAAAGTAACCCAACACATTCTAGAGTAGTCATCAATGATTAGCATGAAATATCTATCACCTTGCAAACTTTTAGTTCTAGCTGGACCACATAAATCAGTATGAATTAAGTCAAGAGCATTATTTGATTTTTCTGGAATACTTTTAAAATTAGCTCTAACTTTTTCCAAATTGACATTCCTTACGTACTGTATTGCGAGGTTTGACAATTTAAGGTAAATCCCTAACTGCCTTAGTAGTACTGATTTTTAACATGCAATCAAAATTTACATGACAGAGTCTCTTATGCCATAGCCAACTTTCATCAATATGTGCAATCAAGCATGTCTTTTCACTGTTATTCAAAAGAAAGATATTACCTCTAGTTTGATTTTTGGTTGCAATTTCCAAACCAATTCTATTCATGATTTTGCATTTTGCATTTTTGAATTGTAACTGAAATCCTTTTTCAACTAATTGACCAACACTCAAAAGATTATGCTTTAAACCTTCAACATAGTAAATGTTGTTAGTATTATGCTTACCATCAAGAGATATTGTACCTTTACCTTTGATCAAACAAGCTTTATCATCTCCAAAAGTCACTAAGCCTCCATTATATTCCTGAAAGTTCAAGAATTTACTTTCATCTCCACTCATATGATGTCAGCATCCTGAATCAGTGATCCATTCATCCTTTACTTCAACTTTAGCTATCAGAGCCTTCTCTACCGGTTGAATAATAGGTGTCGGTTGATATTCTGTTATGGCAACAGAAACCCATCCATTGTCTATCGAATCCTCATCAGAATCATCAGTCACTCCTTCATCAGCAAGACAACAAGATTTGTCTTTATTTTGCTTAAATCCGTATCTCTGATATTCAAGGTTAGGCTTGTATGTTGTTCTAGCTTCTTCTCTTCGCATGTCTATTAGGGCATCTAGAAGCCATATGACCAATCTTATTACAGTTAAAGAATTTAAAGGGTGCATTACCTTCATACTTACTTCCTACTAGACCTTTATGCATTTTTCTTGCAAATAGCGTTTCAAGTTCTTCAAGTTCTTCATCTTCTCTCCTGCTTTCCTCAAGTTCTCTTGCATAAAAGGTTTTCCAATCAGACTTGTCAAATGATGGTGCAGATGATGTTGATGCCTTAAAAGCTAATTCTATCTTTATAGTAGCAACATGATCAAATTCCTCAATTTCAAAAGCTAAAAGTTTTCCAATCAATGTATCCCTAGTTACTGATGTATTAGGCATTGTTCTTAACTCATTTATAGCAGTAACCTTCATTTTATATGTTAGTTTCAATCCTCTTAAATCTTTTGAAAAAATTTCATCTTCACTTAAGGTTCCTCCAAAACATTTAATACCCAAAACAATTTCACTAACTCTTTCCATAAAAGCATAAATCCTTTCATCTTCTTCCATTTTCAGATTTTCATACCTGACCTAGAAGCTTTCAAGTTTTGCAACTTTGACTATATAATTTCCTTCATTCAGTGTTCCCAAATGATCCCAAATAGCTTTAGCTATTGATCTATCTGATAATCCCATGATTTGTTGATCTATTAGTGCACTCAAAAGTGCTTCTCTTGCTTTGCAATCATTTTCTTCATCTTTTCCCAAGGTAGGTGGATTAGGCTGAATATGAGTAGGAGCAGTATAGCCATTCTTTGTAACTTCCCAGATGTCCTTTCCAATGTAATTTAAATGTGTCTCCATTATGATCTTTCGTATGTAATAGTTGGTTCCATCAAGTTTAGGACTGTCCTTCCTAAAATAGTTAGTAGACATTGGATCTCCTCAAGCTATTAAACTTCTGCAAAAAAAAGAGGACTAGGCTCTAATACTCATGTTCAACACTTTTTGGAGTAGATTTTAATCACTCAAGCAAATAGAATTTCCTAATTATATATTTTCTGCATTCTCTCAATTTTAATACCCTCATGAGTATGGTGGCCAACACCCATGTTTGACACTTTAAGCCTCAATTTGCAAGTTTTCATTTCATTTTGTGCCCTATTTCTATATCTATCCTATTGTATTTATTTCTACTCTATATATTACTATTATTTTTATTATTTTCATATTTTTTTAATTAATTTATTCATACACATCACAATGCTGATATCATTCTAAAAACTAAACACAATTTAAGTGCTCAGATCTTTGTTTATGACTATAGTCAAGCATATTCATATTCCAATTCTATACTAGAGATATTTGTGATATTAATTTACATAAACGGGCCTATTATGTCATTTCCATACACATTAGTGACTTTACCTATACTTTCTAAAATTAAACATTACATCATGTATTCTCCATGTAGATTTCAATGACCATGGTTCCATACTCTCTTTTCTCTTCACTCGAAATGTATCACCAATAATATTATCACTTACATATAGATCCAAAATCTCACCATAAAATTTTACTGCACCCTACTCAAACATTCATCAATTAAGGAAAACATGTAGTGAAACACTACATATGGATACTTCACATGAAATCAAAGCAATGAACAAAAGGGATCGCTTGAATGCTCCAGCAGTGTGCCACACGTTTCCTTCTTATTTTAGGAAATGCTTTATCTTTCTATTAACATTTGTGTCAAAAAAAGACTCATCGATATTTCATGGTAATTTAAGCCAAGTCAAAGTGGATTTCCTAAGAATACCCACCAAGATGGGGCATGTTCAAAACACATGTGGAACCAACTAGCTTATATAAAACTTGTTTGAATTGGTAGAAGGTGGCACTTTTCAATCAGATGGGGAATTAAAATAGCCTTGAGCACAAAAGGAAATGTAGGGATACAATTGGTCAATGAAAGTAAAAATAAATTTGGACAAACCATGCAACCAAAGAAAGAACTAGGCACCAAAAATAGAAAAATAATCTCTAAGCCTAGACTATTTTGTTTTGAAATCACAAATCAATGTAGGTGGTTTTCATTTCATATGTTTGAAGTGAGGCGATAGTGCTAAAATAATTCATGTGGAAGTAGTTGCAACACCCATCATGATCATATTAACACACAATAGATATGCAGGCACAACTTGAGCTATCAAATATTTTCAGGTAAGTAAAAATAACTCTATTGAAGCCTATGGGATTTATGTATGAAAGGATATAATTCTTCATATAAATTATTCAACACTTTGAGTCATTTCAACAATAATAAATGAATCTCTAAGAGTTTAGAAATTTTCATATGTGATCATACCTTAACATTTTTGTTCTTGATTAAGGCATGGAACTATGCCCTTTCTATTATTTTTCTTATTTTATGTAAGTTGGCTTTCTTTATATCATTGTGAAAAAGAAGTAGTCACTATATGCTCAATTAAAATTTTTATTTCTAGATGAATCTGTGAATTGTGTATCATGAGAGATTTCCCACTCTTCCATTGTCCTTAGGTCTAGAATTAGGCTATACTTTATACCAAAAAAAATTAAGAATGGTTAGTTATTGCAAAAACCTTGAAGGATTTATTTGTTTCTACCAAGTATCGGTAGGTACTTATAGGAGGATTTGCATTTTATGTCCAATGTCTATGTAACTTTGAGCATTTTGTTCTCCTCTCAATAATGAAGGGTTCTAGTGAAATGCGCTTATTCTATGGAATCAATATTTCCTTATGATTTTCACAAAAATATATTATAAATTAATGTAAAGGCTTTGCATTAACACATGTCCTTAGTCTAGTTGTTTTTCATGTTTTACCTCCTTCACTTTCCATTCCTTATAAATGAAGAACCAACTTCTAAAATCCTAGAGGTCATTTTGTATATTGTAAGCTAAGTCCTAGTCCCATGTATGTAAAACTTCCAAACTACCCTTACTAAGGTATATTCTTTTAGGAATCAACACTGTTTTATAAATCCTAGTCCCATGTATGTAAAACTTCCAAACTACCCTTACTAAGGTATATTGTTTTAGGAATCAACACTGTTTTATAAATCCTAGTCCCATGTATGTAAAACTTCCAAACTACCCTTACTAAGGTATATTGTTTTAGGAATCAACACTGTTTTATAAAACACCCAGTGGGACCTATTGGGCTCTTCTCATTGAATATTTTGTACATTTCTCAATTTTCTTCATAAAAAATGTCTATGATAAAAAATTGATGCTTCTACATGGATGAAGATGACTCAAATGACTTAGATAGTATGTATCTTATCCGTAACGTTAGATATATTAGTTGTACCCATGGGGGGTATCTGTAACTTTATTAGAAAAATTTATATTGAGCAAGAGGTTTGTTTCCTCTTTCCATGAAAATATAGAAATCTCATCCACATATGCACAATGATCTCATTATCCAGGCCATCATAACACCACATATGCACAATGATCTCATTGATATTGATATCAAAGAGATAATTGTATATTTCAAAGACCAAATGAGGTTAGTGCAAGTGGAAACACAAAGATATAAATATATACTTTCTTATCACACCCATTTTTAGTGAATGGATCCAACATAATTATAGTCATAAAATTGTGACCCTAGAAAATTTCAACTGCATTAGGGACCTCACACATGTGAGTTTGAATCCTCTAGCCTGATGAGAGACCGAAGATTGCTCAACCCTTAGAAACAATTTCTTCCTTTCACTCTGCATCACCCCATACACACTCTAGCTTGGATAAAGGAGTATGATAGGGGCATGGCACCACTGTCCCCTCTTGGACAGGGGTACGGCACACTTATTCTTCAGGGACAGGGGCATGGCAACCCTGTCTGTGTCCTATTTTGGGGTAGGACCCTCCCTAGGGTTGCATTGTTGGTTGTGCATCAAGCGGTAATCTCCCTCGATGTTGGCCCATGATGAAAATCAAGTACACTAACATATATTTAAGGTGAATTCGTCCTCTCATTTGCAGAAGTGGGGATAGAGGTTCAATAAGGTGAAAAATTGGTCATCAAGCATTCAACAACATTCAAGCATTCTAGCATTCTTTTCGAGCATTGAGATATCTCAAGTCTCCCTTAAAGGCTAGGTGTTGCATTCAAGTCAAAGATTCAACCATTGAAGAGGATATTTATTCCAAGATACAATTCCAGACAAATATTTCTACCTTTTGCATTCAAGTCAAGGATTCAACCATTGAAGAGGATTAGATCTTGAATTTGAAGGGGCATAACTTACGTTAGGTTTATTTTGAGTTGTACATCTTCAAACATATCTACTAACTTTTGTAGGAGAATCAATAAACACTTTAATTCCTAGTTCTACTTTTCCAAGTCCTTATCCATGATGTCCTAGATTCCTAGCTTAGAAGAAACATGGCATATCTTACTACTGTGAAACAAGGTGAAGAAAGCTTGAAATATGAATCGTAAATGAATATTATTGTGAACCTAAAACTAAGATGAACCCTTATAAAAGTTATTTGATAATTGAAACAAGAAAAAGAAAAATATTACACATGAAACACTATATTTTCATGGAGAAACCCTTTTAGGAAAAGAATAAAATAAATAATGTAACAATAATACACTTCTCTTCTAGACCTCTATAAAATTTGGTAGCACTTTGTTATCCTCGAGAGTGAAAAATATTTGAATGAATAACACTAGTTTAAGGCCCTCATTATAGAAATTTGTGATAAGAAATACCACCATGGTATCATCAAACAGCACGATACAAAACCACCTAGAACGATTAACATGTATCTCCTTGAAATGATTCAAAAACACTCAAAATAGCATCATACAAATGCTCTTATAGATTTTATAAAGCACCTCTCACACATGGGAAACTATGTAAGGGTTCTATCATGAATATTATCAAAGAATCAATAATGACTATTATAAATATCATATATGCTTTTACAACCCCTTACAAGTGTTCAACCACCTCAAAATTGAAGCTTCAAGGAGGGCTCACCTAGCTCTTTTGTCCTTTCCCCAAGGACAAATGGTAAAAGTAACTTTTCCTTTACATGGTCTCTTTCAACACCATAATTCAAATGGTTTAACCTCTTATGTATAAATTATAAAATATACTAGGAAACTATTAAATTAATGGATTTACAAGGATGATGGCACCTAAATGCTAACATTCTACCACTTGACATAATACATTATAAATTATTCCATAGATATACAATATACAAATAAAGTACAATGATCAAGGCCCATGGCCTTCCTGCATCAATAGAGATTATATATGGTCATTGGCCTTCTGAGAAAATCTGCAACATTATCCAAAGTGATATTTTTTTCAATCAAGACCTATCTACTCCCAGCCATATCTCATACAAAGTGGTATTGAACATCAACATGTTTTGTATGAGAATGATACATGGGATTTCTGGCCAAACATATTGTACTCTAACTATCACATCCAATCCTCACTGACCTACAATCAAAACCAATACCATAACCAAGTCTTTGTAAACAAAAGGATGATAACTATCTTTATAACATTATTTTGTCATTGATGTGTGGAAATTGAATTTTTGATTCAGTATGATGTTGCCATATCTTGAGAAGATTGATTTGAAGAGAATTAAGATGTCAGTAAAAGAAACATAAAGAATGTGATGAATAAGGGGAGAAATAAGTTATTCAATGGGCAACTATTACCGAGTTAGACAATGATGAAATCATGATGTTTAGATGGTTTTGATATACTACAAATGTTGTTGATTATAAGGTTAATACTATACTATATCACTGAGCAAAGAACCTAGTCGGTAAACCCTAAGGTTATCGATATCGGTTAATGAAGGCGGAATGTCTACCTAGTAAAGTTTAGTATTTACCGAGTTGCAACCGAGTTATGACAGTGCGCATTAGATGGATAAAAGCATTATTTAATGAAGGATAATGATTAGCTGGAGATGTATAAATGATTGGTATGCCATGCATGAAGTTTGTTAAGAATCTATGGCAAAGGAAAATCGGCAGGAAGATCTACAATGTTGATTGAACCGCAATAACCTTGCACAAGTTCCTAGCAAGGAATGCAAGTCCCTAGGCAAGGTAAAATGTTTTCAGATCGAAAGGGTACATTAAACCTGGTCAAGTTTGAAGATCTGATGGCTAAGATTGATCATGGGAAATATGATCAAGGAGATTTAGTTGTTAGCAATTGTTTATAAATAAGGAATTGTTGATAAACAATGTATGTGGGCAAGTGTAAGCACAGGGATGCTACATAGTGATTACCGAGCACAAAAGCTTGAAGACCTATTTGAATAACAGAGTAGAGAGCCCAGTAGAGGGACAAGATAAGTCTTATGACTAGATTGTTTTGAGAAAATAAGAATCTGCTTTAGCATTTTAGATGTGAAGTTGCAGATATATTTTATTACTGTTATTTTGTAAGTGATAGGAAATCTCTTAACCGAGTGGACTTACCAGTCTTATTTGTAAACCCTCTAGCAAGGTAACATTCTAAATGAGTGTTTGAAATTCTTTGACAAGGTCACTTCTAAAAAAGTGAAGACCCTAACAGATCTGAGGGAAATCCCTTAACCAGGTCACATCTAGCAATGTGTTTGTAATCTTTAATAAGATTTGCTTTTAACCGAGCATACTCTAGAAGAGTATATTTCTTAGTGGGTCTGAAATCCCATAGTGGTTTTTCCCTATTTGGGTTTCCACATTAAATCTGGTGTTATATGTGTTATGATGATTATGTGTTTATGAGTTTGCATGTTTATCAATTTTTGGTTATGTTGCTGAAGTATAAGTTACCGAGGTTGAATCAGTTGATTTTATGGAAGATTAAGTTTGTCTGATTCACCCCCCCCTCTCATCTTGTTGGCTATTAGCATCTGTACTTTACTTTTAGTATCAGAACTTAAAATTGGTATCAGAGCTTTGGACTCTGGAAGAAAAAGTTTAAAGGTACTTGAGGCAAAGATCTGAAGATGTATAAAAGGGATGCACCGAAGCTGAACAAGTCATGTTTTTCCACATGGCAGAAAAGGATGAAGCTGCATTTATCAGGAATTGGAGAATATGCAACATATTATCTAGAGAATGATTACATTGCACCAAGAACCAACCCTATGACCTTGGAACAGATAAAGGCAAAGAAAGAACATATTCAAGCTATGATTGAAATAACATCAGCATTGACTGATTCAGAGTTTAATGATCTAGAAGGCTGCAATGATGCAAAAGAAATGTGGAGTAATCTCATATCTATGTATGGAGGTGATGAACATGTTCAAAGAGGAAAAGTAGATAGTCTAAGAGGACAACTTGAAACCATGAGAATGAATGAAGCTGAGAACATAACCCAATACAGTACAAGGCTAAAGGAAATTGTCAATCAAATTAAAGGAGTAGGATGAACTATTGAAGAAAAGGATGTAACAAGTAAGTTGCTTAGAACACTTCTACCAACTTATGCTATTCGAGTCTCTGCAATCAATGAATTGAGGTCTGTACCCATCATGCCAATTTCTTTGGATGCTACTATTGGTAAGCTACATGCATTTGAGTTAAGTAATTTTGATAACAGTGGATCTTTGGTAAATAAAGTAGAATTTGTATTCAATTCTTTTCATATTGTTGAATCCGATGATTACAATGATAGAATGAGTAAGTACTCTGAAGGGAATCATAGTGGAGCAAGTGAAACATTTCGTAAGAACATGGAAGATGTGCACAAATTGTATGAGGAAATCAAGAAGCAAGAAGAGTTTGAGCATTATTAGCCAGAAGGTTACCGAGAGGAAAAGGTAAGTATAAAGGAAAGCTACCTTCAAAATGTTTCAATTGTGATAAGATAGGACATATGGCTTCTAACTTCTCTGACAAAGAATCTAGTGAAAAGATAAAATACTGAGATAATAGGAAGAAAGACAACCAATATAGAGGACACCAAGACTTCAAAAGGAGAGATAGAAAGACATGTCAAATAGCTGATGAGGAATCCAACGATGACAAATTTGGTGAAACTGATATAGAGGAAGTTGTTTATGTGGCTATTAAAGATGGATCAGATGAAGAAAGGTATGAAGAAAAAGCCCTAATATCTCACACAACTAATAATGATTCTTAGATCATAGACAGTGGATGCTCACATCACATGACAGGTGATAAACACAAGTTTGTTAAATTACAAGACTATGATGGAGGCTATGTAAGATTTGGTAATGATGCACCATGTTTGGTGAAAGGTAAAGGATCTATAACACTTCTTGACAATGTTAAATATGATGATATATACTGGATTGAAGGTTTGAAATACAATTTGTTGAGTGTAGCACAGCTAAACAATATAGGATACCAAATAGAATTTCAAAAAGGAATTGTCAAAGTTCATGACAACCATGGAAAGTTAGTTACTACTGGGACACAAAAAAAAGGTAACACAATTCATCTTGACTCAACTCGGAACAAGTGTCTTTATGCTAAGATAGATGATACCTAGTTATGGCATAAAAGGTTTTGTCATGTAAATTTTAATAATCTGATCAAAATAAGTAAGAAGCACAGAGTAAGAGGTCTACCGAGTCTTGAAAAACCTGAGAATGCTATGTGTCGAGGATGCCAGATGGGTAAGATGATAGGATCAAGATTTAAAAGTAAGTCCTACACTTCTAAAGAAATTTTAGATCTAGTACACACTGATCTTTGTGGTCCCATGAAAGTTCACAGTTATTATGGTGATAAATATTTCATATTATTTGTAGATTATTACTCAAGGATGATGTCAATCATGTTTTTAAAAGAAAAATCAGAAGATTTTCAAATGTTTAAATGGTACAAGACAAGAGTTGAAAATGAAATAGGAAGACAACTGAAATGTCTTAGATCTGATAGAGGACGAGAGTTCACTTCTGATGAATTTAACTTATTATGCAATGATCATGGTATAAAAACGCAAGTACCTTCACTGAGAACACCTCAGCAAAATAGGATACCCGAGAGAACAAATAGATCAATTGTGGATTGTGCCAGAACCCTAATGATAGAAAAAAGGGTACCTTGGACATTTTGGAGAGAAGCAATCAACACTGCAGTTTACACCCTCAACCAAGTTCAACTAAAGAAAGGAACTATGAAGACACGATATGAAATCTGGTATGACAAGAAACCTAATGTAAGTTATTTTAACATCTTTGGAAGTAGATGCTATGTTCACAAAGATGACAAAAATGGAAAGTTTGATCAAAAAAGTTAAGAAGGAACATTTCTTGGTTATTCTTCTAGAAGTAAAGCATTTAAATGTCTAATCAAATCATCTAACAAAATAGTGGAAAGTGCAAATGTGAAAATTAATGAATTTGCAGAAAGAAATGATGAAGGAAATTCCAAAGAACTAGAAGATTATGTAGAATTTGTTTATGTTCAACCGAGAAGTCCTATAGAGAAAGCCGCTGAAGAAAATGAAGATAATGTCCAGTTACAAAGTGATGAAGAAGATCATATAGAACCTACCGAGCCTATATTAGCCAAATATGTTAGAAGACATCATGCATCAAGTTAGATTATAGGAGATAAGGATGATCTAGTGATGACAAGGAGCAAACTGAGACAGAACACATGTCTGATAACTGAATTTGAACCAAGAATAGTGAAAGAGGCATTTAATAGTTAAGATTAGGTAAATGCTATGATAGAAGAGATTGATCAAATCAAGAAGAATGACACATGGATACTGATCCCAAGACCAAAGGACAAAAATATAATCGGTACAAAGTGGATTTCCAGAAACAAGCTAAATGAAAAAGGTGAGTTCATTCAGAACAAAGCAAGACTAGTTTGCAATGGTTATGCTCAAGAATAAGGAATAGATTATGGTGAGACTTTTGCACCTATGGCTAGACTTGAGGGAGTAAGAACATTGTTGGCATATGCTGCTTTCAAAAATTTCAATATATATCAAATGGATGTTAAATCTACATTTTTGAATGGTATACTAGAAGAAGAAGTTTACATTGAACAACCTGAAGGATTTGTTGAAGACAAGAGTAAAGATCAGGTATGCAAACTGAACAATGCTTTATATGGTCTGAAACAAGCACCTAGAGCATGGTATGAGAGACTGCACTCTTATTTGATCAAGATTTGTTTTATAAGGACAAGTGAAAACAACAATATGTACATGAAGAAAGATGAGGACAATGGAATAATGATCTCAACCATATTTGTTGATGATATTATATTTTGTGGAAATGACTCTTTATGAAAGAACTTTGGAAATGAAATGTGAAAAGAATTTGAGATGTCACTAATCTGTGAGATAAAGTATTTTATAGGTTTACAGATACTGCAAATGAAAGATGAGATTTTCATTACTCAATCCATGTACATAAAGTAAATCTTGAAGAAATTTGGAATGGAGGATTCTAAACCAGTAAGTAATCCTATGACTACTAACTGTAAACTATCAAAGAATGATGAATTTGCATCTGTTGATGAGACACTTTACTGATCTATGATTGGAAAATTGCAATATGTTGTGCATAGTAAACTGGATATAGCACATGCAGTATCCATTGTTGCAAGATTTTCTGTAGATCCCATGGAAACCCATATGACATCAATCAAGAGAATTTTCAGATACCTGTGAGGCATTGAAGATTATGGCTTAGTATATGAAAAGAGGAATGATTTTGATTTAAAAGTTTATATTGATGCTGATTTGGCAGGCAACATTGATGATAGGAAAAGCACAAGTGGTGGAGCTTTCTTTTTAGGAGAAAGACTAGTGAGTTGGCTTAGAAAGAAATAAGGATGTATCTCATAGTCCACAACAGAAGCTGAATATGTTGTTGCAGCATTGAATTGTACAAATATAGCATGGATCAAACAACTATTGGAAGGTATAAATGAGAAAGTTACCGAGCCAGTAACTATATTCTATGATAATATTAGTGCCATTAACATGTCAAAGAATCCAGTAATGCACTCTAAGACAAGAATATATCTATAAAGTATCATTATCTCAGAGAAGAAGTTCAAGAGAAGAAAGTTGTGCTAGAATATATCAGTTCAAAGGAGCAATTAGCAGACATCTTCACAAAGCCATTTCCAAGGGAAACTTTTGAGTATCTCAGAAGCAAGTTAGGGGTCTTACCCCTATCTTCTACTCATTGACAGAGTTTGGTGAAAGCATCACTTCGATGAATCTACAAAATATTATGTGTGGATTGATGCTAATTTACGCACTTTAGAAGGTTTTCTAAAGTTCTGTAGGAAATAGTAAATAGAGACAAGTTGCTCTGACCGAGACAGAGATGATACACAGTAAGGCAAATCACTTCACAGCGGAAGAAATCATGATTTAGTTCTTTTACTTTTTGGCATTGTTGTCAAAGGGGGAGAAGACTAAATGGTTGACTGAATGAGACTAAATGGTTGAATGAATGAATGGTAAAGCCCTATATGAAGAAGATAACATAAGACTAATGATAGGGGGAGAAGACTGCAAAAACAAAGAAGACTAAATGCAAGACAACAACTCTAAAGCCCAATGAAAAAAGGAAAAGACTTCAAAAGATTTTAATAGCTCAAGGATAACAGGAGAATTCTAACAACAATCTAAATTTGAATCAATTTGAATATCTTGTTGATATTACCATTTAATTGTTGGTTTTGCCATCAATGCCAAAGGGGGAGATTGTTGGCATTTCAGTAGAAAGAAATATTGTTGATATTCATTGAGGATATTGAGATGGTTGTTAAAGATTATTTGATATAACTAAAAAAGGATGATAAGTATCTTTATAACATTATTTTGTCATTGATGTTAAGAAATTGATTTTCTGATTCAGTATGATGTTGCCATACCTTGAGAAGGTTGATTTGAAGAGAATTAAGATGTCGGTAAAAAACACAGAAAGAATGTGACGAATAAGGGGAGAAATAAGTTATTCAATGGGCAACTATTGCCGAGTTAGACAATTATGAGATCATGATGTTTAAATTGTTTTGATATCCTACAAATGTTGTTGATTATAAGGTTAATACTATACTATGTCACCGAGCAAAGAACTTAGTCGGTAAACCCTAAGGTTATCGATATCAGTTAATGAAGGCAGAATGTCTACCGAGTAAAGTTTAGTATTTACCAAGTTGCAACCAAGTTATGATAGTGTGCATTGGATGGATAAAAGCATTATTTAATGAAGGACAATGATTAGCTAGAGATGTATAAATGATTCGTATGTCGTGCATGAAGTTTGTTAAGAATCTATGGCAAAGGAAAATCGGCAAGAAGATCTACAGTGCAGATTCAACAACAATAACATTGCACAAGTTCCTAGGAAGGAATGCAAGTCCCTAGGCAAGGTAAAACATTTTTAGATCGAAAGGATACACTGAACCTGGTGGACTTACCAGTCTCTTAACCGAGTGGACTTACCAGTCTTATTTGTAAACCCTCTAGCAAGGTAACATTCTAAGTGAATGTTTGAAATCCTTTGACAAGGTCACTTCTAACAAAGTGAAGATCCTAACTAATCTAAGGGAAATCCCTTAACCGGGTCACATCTAGCAATGTGTTTGTAATCTTTAACAGGATTTTCTTTTAACCGAGCATACTCTAGAAGAGTATATTTCTTAGTGGGTCTGAAATCCCACAATGATTTTTTCCTATTTGGGTTTCCACATTAAATCTAGTGTTTTATGTGTTATGATGATTATGTGTTTATGAGTTTGCATGTTTAGCAATTTTTGGTTATGTTGCTGAAGTATAAGTTTTTGAGGTTGAATCTATTGATTTTATGGAAGAATAAGTTTGTATGATTCACCCCCCCCTCTCATCTTGTTGGCTATTGGCATCTATACTTTACTTTTAATATAAGAACTTACACCATCATAAACCAAATAGTATTTAGAATTACCTCGTAAGTATTTCAACACCCTTTTAACAAAAGTACAATGTTATTTTCTAGATTATAGTTTTGCATTTTAATTTTTTTCAAAAAGGTGTCACATATTTACTCTAACTTAACAAAAGATTTCTATGAAACCAATTGCTACTGATTTCTACCCCAAGAATATATCTAATAATACCCCAATCCTTCATATAAAATTTTTAAAAACTTGTTTTTTGAACTCTTTAATCACTGTCTTACAAAATCAACTCCCTCTCTCTAGGAGTAGCCCTTAGTCAATAGTCTAGCCTTCTACCTTTCTAACTAGCTATCTACTCCAAATTTCTTCTTAAATACTCACTTGCATCCAATGGGACGTCTTCCTTTAGGAAAAAAAATAAGATCTCAAGTGTCACAACTATCAAAAGCTATCATCTCCTCTCGCATAGGCTACATCCAAGATTCAATTTCCACAAAAGAGAGTGCTTCCCTATAAGATCTAGGTTCATCATCAGTACTTAATAATGAAAAATTACAATAGAAATTTTGTGAGCTATATTTGTCAAGTGGATTTTTTTTTCTTGTGGAACTTGTCAAAGGTCAAGTAAGAGTTTCTTACTCATTTTCTTCGTCATTATTTTTAGCTTCTCCTCTTATTACAAGTTCTTCATAAATTTCACTTAAAATATCTTCTTCTTCTTCTTCATCTCTTTTCCATATCTTTGTTCTTCCACAGATGCATCTACTACTTAGTTTCATCATGCACTATCTCTAATTTTTCATTTGGTCATTCTTAACTCGAGTCAGCTCTAAACTTCTTTAAAATCACATCCCTAGAAAATAACAGTGTATTGGTTAGAGGATTCCAAAGCTTGTAACCTTTTACATTCTCTCCATATCCTACAAATATGCATTTATGAGGTTTTGGATCCAACTTAAATTGCTTCTCTTGAGGCACATGAACAAAATCATCACAACCAATGACCCTTGAAGGTAAAATTGAAGGCTTTTTATCAAACCATATATCATTAAGATTTTATGAACGAGATTTTTACAAGGAGATATATTAATTGAATAACAAGTAGTACCAATATCTTCTGCCCAAAAAGTCTATCTATCTTAGTACTACTTAACATACTCGTAGTTCTTTGTGGTTAATATTTGGTTCATTATTTTTGCTACCCCATTTTGTTGGGGAGTGTATAGTGTAGTCTTTTCCCTAATAATTCAGGCATGTTTTCAAAATTCATTAAAATATTTAGAGAAATATTTACAACCATTGTCAGATCTCAATACTTTTATCTTATAATTATATTTCTTTTTAACCAGTGCCTTCAATTCCTTAAGCTTTATGAAAAATTCGGATTTGGAATGCATAGAATAAATATAAGTATATCTCAAAACATCACCAATGAAAGAAACATAATGTTGAGATCTATTTAAAGATTCAAAATCCACTAGACCACATACATTTAAATAAATAATCTTTAAAATTATATTATCTTTATCAACTCCTTTAGGAAATGAAGATCTATTTTTTTTACTAGACTTATCAAATGTCACATGCATTCCATAATAAATAAACTTAGAAACTGAAAGTAAACTTCTTACAAGATTTGGAATATAAAAAACATTATCAATAGCAATTAATCCTTCCATGACTAAAAAATAGTTTTACTTTTCCTTTACCAATACTCTTCAGTAAGGTATCATGAGAAAGAAAAAAATATCCGCCAATATGTCCTTTGTACTAAAAAACTACTCCTTATGAGGAGTCATATGGTAGGAAGCACCTAAAACAACAAGTCAAGCATCATTACTAATAGAGTTAGTTGAAATAAACAAAGTATACAAATGACCATCATCTAAGGACTTATTTATAGAAGTATCGGTGCCCATTTCTCTTCTTTCTACACCCCATGTTCCCTCCTTTACCACAATTTCAACACTTCACTCTGCTCTTTCTTGAGGTCTTAGAATGACCTTTGGACTTATCCTCCTATTATCCCTTTTAGGACCTTTATACTCAGGCCTTCCTCAAACATGCAAGACATCTTGAGAGCCAACACTCATGATCTTTCTCCTCAAAACAAGGTTTTAGAGGACAAGGACTTTGAAATTTTGAACAAGGAATTTGAGTCCCTATATTTTTCCTACATAAACTAGTACCAAATGTCTAGGAAATTATCATGATTCTCCTATGGATGATCTCCTTAGATTTTAATATTGTAAGGATCATCGCGCAAGACACAAGACATGTTTTTCATCTAAGATTTCTTCTTCTTTAAACACTCCTTTTTTTTCATATCATAAAATTAATGATCACACTACCAATGATTGTCTTGATTTTCAAAATGGAAAGCGAGGACTCATTGATAAGGGCATAATCAAAATCATGGATGACAATCCTTCCTCTTCTAAAAACCCTTGTCCCATATCTCCAAAGACCAAATCTACACCTATTGATGGTAGAGAACAATTACCAATTATAATATTTTAGAGATTTAAGTATGACAAGAATATCATTTTTACTTCCATTAAATGTAGCAATAATCATACCTAAGGTAGTGAACAGTTCCTTTTTCAACATGGCGGTTCTCATTCTATTGGAATGTGTAAATTATTTAAAATATTTATTCAAGAACAATATGATAGGGCCCTCATATCTCTAACAACTTATCTTGCTCTCTTTCATGGTGAAAAGATAGTTCCCTAATAGTCCTTTCATCCTCCATGTTGCTCCTCACCCTATGACACAAGTAGTTAACTTTATTGGGGGCCGTTTTTCATAAGTGTTGATTGTTTTTCAATATCAAAAATCATGGGGCAGCAACATGCTTCATTCTTGCCTCTATCCTTGGGAGGAAATAATCTTTTCTCATATCTTTTCTTTATCTAAAGCTTCACTACTCCCTTTAGGGGTTTCATTTTTCATGTTTTGGATATCTTTTCTTGAATGGAATGGTATGTCCCTTACATGACTAATCTCTCCTTAGTGGAGTATGTGATATTTCTTCTTAATTTATCTCTTTCTTTCTTTCAAGATTACCTCGTTATTGGAGCTGCATTTTATATATATTAATGTCTTTTCTTGCATATAATATTCCTTCATGTGACTAAACTATGCATTTTCTTATGCCTAATCTCTACTTAGAGGTTTGTCCTTACAATTGGGGAGCAATGATCTCTCTTTTATATCTTTTCTAAGAGTCCACTTTTTCTTTTGTTGAGTGGGTTTTTTTTTATGATTTTATGTTATTGCTTGTGTGAAATTGTTTGTTTTTTCAAGGATGATCTATTATGTATGAGGTGTATGTCCTTCGCTACAACCTCTTTTTCACTTGGGAATGTATATATATTATAAGATTACCTCTCACATTGAGTCAAAAGTGTGTCACCCTTCATCAAGAATATCTTTTTCACCTAGAAATTAGAGAAAGATATGTATTCTTCTTCTTCTTCATCACCTTTCCATATCTTTGTTCTTCCACAGATGCATCTACTACTTAGTTTCATCATGCACTATCTCTAATTTTTCATTTGGTCATTCTTAAATCGAGTCAGCTCTAAATTTCTTTAAAATCACATCCCTAGAAAATATCAGTGTATTGGTTAGAGGATTCCAAAGCTTGTAACCTTTTACATTCTCTCCATATCCTACAAATATGCATTTATGAGGTTTTGGATCCAACTTAAATTGCTTCTGTTGAGGCACATGAACAAAATCATCACAACCAAAGACCCTTGAAGGTAAAATTGAAGGCTTTTTATCAAACCATATATCATTAAGATTTTATGAACGAGATTTTTACAAGGAGATATATTAATTGAATAACAAGTAGTACCAATATCTTCTGCCCAAAAAGTCTATCTATCTTAGTACTACTTAACATACTCGTAGTTCTTTGTGGTTAATATCTGGTTCATTATTTTTGCTACCCCATTTTGTTGGGGAGTGTATAGTGTAGTCTTTTCCCTAATAATTCAGACATGTTTTCAAAATTCATTAAAATATTTAGAGAAATATTTACAACCATTGTCAGATCTCAATACTTTTATCTTATAATTATATTTCTTTTTAACCAGTGCCTTCAATTCCTTAAGCTTTATGAAAAATTCGGATTTGGAATGCATAGAATAAATATAAGTATATCTCAAAACATCACCAATGAAAGAAACATAATGTTGAGATCTATTTAAAGATTCAAAATCCACTAGACCACATACATTTAAATAAATAATCTTTAAAATTATATTATCTTTATCAACTCCTTTAGGAAATGAAGATCTATTTTTTTTACTAGACTTATCAAATGTCACATGCATTCCATAATAAATAAACTTAGAAACTGAAAGTAAACTTCTTACAAGATTTGGAATATAAAAAACATTATCAATAGCAATTAATCCTTCCATGACTAAAAAATAGTTTTACTTTTCCTTTACCAATACTCTTCAGTAAGGTATCATGAGAAAGAAAAAAATATCCGCCAATATGTCCTTTGTACTAAAAAACTACTCCTTATGAGGAGTCATATGGTAGGAAGCACCTAAAACAACAAGTCAAGCATCATTACTAATAGAGTTAGTTGAAATAAACAAAGTATACAAATGACCATCATCTAAGGACTTATTTATAGAAGTATCGGTGCCCATTTCTCTTCTTTCTACACCCCATGTTCCCTCCTTTACCACAATTTCAACACTTCACTCTGCTCTTTCTTGAGGTCTTAGAATGACCTTTGGACTTATCCTCCTATTATCCCTTTTAGGACCTTTATACTCAGGCCTTCCTCAAACATGCAAGACATCTTGAGAGCCAACACTCATGATCTTTCTCCTCAAAACAAGGTTTTAGAGGACAAGGACTTTGAAATTTTGAACAAGGAATTTGAGTCCCTATATTTTTCCTACATAAACTAGTACCAAATGTCTAGGAAATTATCATGATTCTCCTATGGATGATCTCCTTAGATTTTAATATTGTAAGGATCATCGCGCAAGACACAAGACATGTTTTTCATCTAAGATTTCTTCTTCTTTAAACACTCCTTTTTTTTCATATCATAAAATTAATGATCACACTACCAATGATTGTCTTGATTTTCAAAATGGAAAGCGAGGACTCATTGATAAGGGCATAATCAAAATCATGGATGACAATCCTTCCTCTTCTAAAAACCCTTGTCCCATATCTCCAAAGACCAAATCTACACCTATTGATGGTAGAGAACAATTACCAATTATAATATTTTAGAGATTTAAGTATGACAAGAATATCATTTTTACTTCCATTAAATGTAGCAATAATCATACCTAAGGTAGTGAACAGTTCCTTTTTCAACATGGCGGTTCTCATTCTATTGGAATGTGTAAATTATTTAAAATATTTATTCAAGAACAATATGATAGGGCCCTCATATCTCTAACAACTTATCTTGCTCTCTTTCATGGTGAAAAGATAGTTCCCTAATAGTCCTTTCATCCTCCATGTTGCTCCTCACCCTATGACACAAGTAGTTAACTTTATTGGGGGCCGTTTTTCATAAGTGTTGATTGTTTTTCAATATCAAAAATCATGGGGCAGCAACATGCTTCATTCTTGCCTCTATCCTTGGGAGGAAATAATCTTTTCTCATATCTTTTCTTTATCTAAAGCTTCACTACTCCCTTTAGGGGTTTCATTTTTCATGTTTTGGATATCTTTTCTTGAATGGAATGGTATGTCCCTTACATGACTAATCTCTCCTTAGTGGAGTATGTGATATTTCTTCTTAATTTATCTCTTTCTTTCTTTCAAGATTACCTCGTTATTGGAGCTGCATTTTATATATATTAATGTCTTTTCTTGCATATAATATTCCTTCATGTGACTAAACTATGCATTTTCTTATGCCTAATCTCTACTTAGAGGTTTGTCCTTACAATTGGGGAGCAATGATCTCTCTTTTATATCTTTTCTAAGAGTCCACTTTTTCTTTTGTTGAGTGGGTTTTTTTTTATGATTTTATGTTATTGCTTGTGTGAAATTGTTTGTTTTTTCAAGGATGATCTATTATGTATGAGGTGTATGTCCTTCGCTACAACCTCTTTTTCACTTGGGAATGTATATATATTATAAGATTACCTCTCACATTGAGTCAAAAGTGTGTCACCCTTCATCAAGAATATCTTTTTCACCTAGAAATTAGAGAAAGATATGTATTCTTCTTCTTCTTCATCACCTTTCCATATCTTTGTTCTTCCACAGATGCATCTACTACTTAGTTTCATCATGCACTATCTCTAATTTTTCATTTGGTCATTCTTAAATCGAGTCAGCTCTAAATTTCTTTAAAATCACATCCCTAGAAAATATCAGTGTATTGGTTAGAGGATTCCAAAGCTTGTAACCTTTTACATTCTCTCCATATCCTACAAATATGCATTTATGAGGTTTTGGATCCAACTTAAATTGCTTCTGTTGAGGCACATGAACAAAATCATCACAACCAAAGACCCTTGAAGGTAAAATTGAAGGCTTTTTATCAAACCATATATCATTAAGATTTTATGAACGAGATTTTTACAAGGAGATATATTAATTGAATAACAAGTAGTACCAATATCTTCTGCCCAAAAAGTCTATCTATCTTAGTACTACTTAACATACTCGTAGTTCTTTGTGGTTAATATCTGGTTCATTATTTTTGCTACCCCATTTTGTTGGGGAGTGTATAGTGTAGTCTTTTCCCTAATAATTCAGACATGTTTTCAAAATTCATTAAAATATTTAGAGAAATATTTACAACCATTGTCAGATCTCAATACTTTTATCTTATAATTATATTTCTTTTTAACCAATGCCTTCAATTCCTTAAGCTTTATGAAAACTTCAGATTTGGAATGCATAGAATAAATATAAGTATATCTCAAAACATCACCAATGAAAGAAACATAATGTTGAGATCTATTTAAAGATTCAAAATCCACTCGACCACATACATGTAAATAAATAATCTTTAAAATTATATTATCTTCATCAACTCCTTTAGGAAATGAAGATCTATTTTTTTTACTAGACTTATCAAATGTCACATGCATTCCATAATAAATAAACTTAGAAACTGAAAGTAAACTTCTTACAAGATTTGGAATATAAAAAACATTATCAATAGCAATTAATCCTTCCATGACTAAAAAATGGTTTTACTTTTCCTTTACCAATACTCTTCAGTAAGGTATCATGAGAAAGAAAAAAATATCCTCCAATATATCCTTTGTACTAAAAAACTACTCCTTATGAGGAGTCATATGGTAGGAAGCACCTAAAACAACATGTCAAGCATCATTACTAATAGAGTTAGTTGAAATAAACAAAGTATACAAATGACCATCATCTGAGGACTTATTTATAGAAGTATCGGTGCCCATTTCTCTTCTTTCTACACCCCATGTTCCCTCCTTTACCACAATTTCAACACTTGACTCTGCTCTTTCTGGAGGTCTTAGAATGACCTTTGGACTTATCCTCCTATTATCCCATTTAGGACCTTTATACTCAGGCCTTTCTCAAACATGCAAGACATCTTGAGAGCCAACACTCATGATCTTTCTCCTCAAAACAAGGTTTTAAAGGACAAGGACTTTGAAATGTTGAACAAGGAATTTCAGTCCCTATATTTTTCCTACATAAACTAGTACCAAAAGTCTAGGAAATTATCATGATTCTCCTATGGATGATCTCCTTAGAATTTAATATTGTAAGGATCATAGCGCAAGACACAAGACTTGTTTTTCATCTAAGATTGCTTCTTCTTTAAACACTCCTTTTTTTCATATCATAAAATTAATGATCACACTACCAATGATTGTCTTGATTTTCAAAATGGAAAGCGAGGACTCATTGATAAGGGCATAATCAAAATCATGGATGACAATCCTTCCTCTTCTAAAAACCCTTGTCCTATATCTCCAAAGACCAAATCTACACCTATTGATGGTAGAGAACAATTACCAATTATATTATTTTAGAGATTGAAGTATGACAAGAATATCATTTTTACTTCCATTAAATGTAGCAATAATCATACCTAAGGTAGTGAACAGTTCCTTTTTCAACATGGCGGTTCTCATTCTATTGGAATGTGTAAATTATTTAAAATATTTATTCAAGAACAATATGATAGGGCCCTCATATCTCTAACAACTTATCTTGCTCTCTTTCATGGTGAAAAGGTGGTTCCCTAACAGTCCTTTTATCCTCCATGTTGCTCCTCACCCTATGACACAAGTAGTTAACTTTATTGGGGGCCATTTTTCATAAGTGTTGATTGTTTTTCAATATCAAAAATCATGGGGCAGCAACATGCTTCATTCTTGCCTCTATCCTTGGGAGGAAATAATCTTTTCTCATATCTTTTCTTTATCTAAAGCTTCACTACTCCCTTTAGGGGTTTCATTTTTCATTTTTTGGATATCCTTTCTTGAATGGAATGGTATGTCCCTTACATGAGTAAGCTCTCCTTAGTGGAGTATGTGATATTTCTTCTTAATTTATCTGTTTCTTTGTTTCAAGATTACCTCGTTATTGGAGCTGAATTTTATATATATATTAATGTCTTTTCTTGCATATAATATTCCTTCATGTGACTAAACTATGCATTTTCCTACGCCTAATCTCTCCTTAGAGGTTTGTCCTTACAATTGGGGAGCAATGATCTCTCTTTTATATCTTTTCTAAGAGTCCACTTTTTCTTTTGTTGAGTGGTTTTTTTTTATGATTTTATGTTATTCCTTGTGTGAAATTGTTTGTTTTTTCAAGGATGATCTATTATGTATGAGGTGCATGTCCTTGGCTACAACCTCTTTTTCACTTGGGAATGTATATATATTATAATATTACCTCTCACATTGAGTCAAAAGTGTGTCACCCTTCATCAAGAATATCTTTTTCACCTAGAAATTAGAGAAAGATATGTATTCTTCTTCTCCTTCCTTTCTTTTGGTAGAAGATGTTATGTTTTTTTTTAAAAATCATCTTGGAGGTAGATGTCTTGTGGGAAAAGATGTCTTCACCTCAAAGAATTTATTTACACCCATTGGAAAATATGTCTTTTCTAACTATCTTATCCTTTCTTATGAGAATATATCTCCTTGGTGTTTAAGCTATGAATCTGTGCTTCTAGCTTCCTTAAGACATGAACATAGGATTATGTTGACATCCTAATGAGGGGGCACCCATATCGCCCTATGTGTACCATATTGTTACATATCTTTTCATATTTTAAAAAGGGTGTTTAAACTCATAAACAAAGAAAACAAACTCTTATATGAAATGATTCATGCTCGAAACTAGATGTAGCATTGATATATTCTTATATGGTGTGCACATCTCTAAAACCAAATAAAATGAGCTCTTACATGGGATATCCTCAAAACCAAACATATTTAATGCTTAAATGGGGTTACACATTCTTGAAACCATAGAGAAAACACTCTTAAATGAGAGGTTATCAAAGCCATATATTCACCCCTTGGCATTTCCATTTTCATTATATGTCTTAAATAGGTTGATGCATGCTTGAAAGAAGAGAAAAAAAACTATTATATGGGGTTCTATATAGTTGAAACCAAACATCACTTGCACACACATACGAGGATGAGTGGAACTAGAAAAACACAACTAGACTATTCCTACTCTCCTCCATAACATGGATCACTTAGAAAAAAACATCTAGGGTGTGTATCCATGTCCTCTCTCATACTTTTCATGAATCACCTATAAAAATACATATAGAGTGTGTATCCTTTCTTTCTCACTCTTCTTCTCATGAGATCATAGCTTGGATATTTATAGTTTATCGATGATGCACGATTTTTTTCTTTTACATGATCACTTGTGTTCTTAATATGGTATTTTTTGAGAATGATATTAGTAGTTCAAACATTTTAATATCGTGGTCTCTTTGGCTACTTTACTTGAGGTCGTATTTTTAGCCTTTAGCTTTTGTGTTGTCAGTCTTTTGCCGTTTGTCTTTGTTTTTATTTGTTTGTCTTTGTTTTCCCTTTGCCTTGTTTGTGCTATTTTGTGTGCCCTTACATGTATTTGACTGAGTTAAGATCCTAAGATTGCGGTCTTAGTTATTCAAAATTAGAGGTATCTTATACTCCTTGTGATTATGCTACTTTATTCGATCCCATTCATCTCTCATTCATCTTCTTTACTACAAGAATTTCGATAGGATCATTCTCTCATTAAAGTGGGGGTAAAATGTATCATAGTGCCCCTACTTTAGCATGTCTCATCCTCATCTCTTATCTAGGTTTGTTCAGTGCCTTAACTCTAGTTTCGATGCCTTATAAACCTACCAAATTACTCACGAGAGGGGTATCCTCCTCTCTAGGCATTAGATTTAGTCATTTATTAAGGAGAACCTGGTCCTAGGCCAAAGCACCAAACATCCTGTTCCCCCTTAATGGGGCCCAATTTTTAAGGAAAGGATGAGACGTATCTCACCAATGGAAAATAAATTTGGCCAGTCTATATGATCATTGGAGGTTATGTTAATTGTTAAATTGACCTAGGATGTCACATATAAATATATTTTTCAATTCATTTCAAACCTAACACAAATTAATTCAAGCAATCAAGCATTGAAGCATCCATCATCAAAAATTTTTAGATGTCTTCAAGGCTACATATTCATCATTTATTCATTGTGGAGAATCATTACATTATTCATATGCAAGAATGTGTGTGATTAGGGTTTTTCCATATTCATTCCATTCCATCCAACAAATGTGATTACATTCAAGAAGAAAAGCATCATTATTAGTCATTTTAGATTTGAGGTATATCCATCCATTGTTTATTTCAGTATTTCCAATATTTCGTTCAAGGTTAATTCCTAAATCATGCTTTGACTTAGGCAAACCCCTATTCCCAACCTATTTACCCTTATTTCTACATGTAGGAAGAAGGTACATAGTTGTGATCTTCAAAAATTACTTTATTTATAGTGACTAAGGGATCCCTCAATGGAGTGTGAAAAGTGTGGAGGATCAGAGAAACCACCATCCCATTCCCAAAAAATCAAGTCTCCTTCTAGGAGCAGGTCTGAATGCTGTCATAGCCCTTAGATCCAAGTTCATGGTTTGATTCAATGACTATAGCTCATTGTTTCTACTTAATTATCTTCATTTCAATGCATTTACACTAATTCCAACAAATTCAACAATTCAATTCTACTCAAGGGCAAGAAGAGGCAAATTCAAGACACCTAGAAAATTTGATTAGAATTTTGATCTACAAGGTTTAGATCTATCAAATTTTTATATTTATGTAATGTAATGATTTCTAAGCGATATTGTTGGTTTTACATGTAGAAGTGGAAACCCTAATTTTCTAATTTTCTCCATCACAAAAATATATAAATGAACTAAGCCCTACAAAATTTTGGATAGTTATGAAAAAAATTATCATTAAGAAATTTAAACATTCAACACCATCCCTTAACTTCTATGACATTTAGATATCATAAATAAATCCCGCATTTCTATAATGGATACCTTAGATTAAGATACGTTGTCAGACATCTAGGCATGTAGAAAAGGGTAATATTTACTTGTAGAATGATGATATAAAAATCCTTGATTATATCTTAATATGTTGTATTTATATCTCAAAGATTATCCCATACATCCAAGGGTGTAAGAGTAGTTGGATCCCTTTTTTAAATAATTTTTTAGTACAAAGTAAGAAGGGATAAATATTTATAAACTCATACTTGTGTGGAATTTTAAGTGAAATTCCTATACTTTTTTTTTCGTTGACTAGATTGCATGTCATATATTAAGTCCAAACCGTTATATGCAATATCCCAATTCAAGTAACATTAACATAATTTGGCACTTGTATTACATCAATGAAAAAAACAAACATAATGTACATATAATTATTGTGGGCATGTATGTTAACATAATTTTATACTACAAGATTTTATTTGTCCACCGAATAAAAACTAATATTACAACATATTTATTGATTTATCAAATCATATTTTTGTATTACTACATAAAGATGAAATTTTGTACAACATAAATGTACATATTGGTCAAATCTCCATATTCCATAAACTTTCGATATTATTCTTATCATAGAAACTGAACCTTTTACTATTCTTTTCTTCTATCTTCATTTTATTCATCACCATATTCATCTTCAGAGTAGTAGGTCTCCATTAAATAATATCTCTTATTAGACAAATATTTGTCATTTACTCTTTTGTTTCTATCATCTCTCCTATAATTATCTTTTCTCTTGTTATCATCATTTAATATTTTACTGTTATCCTCCTTGAAACTAGATATATAATTATAACAACTAGTTCTTTCACAATTAAAATATTTAAATGAATCATTCTTCTTGCAATTTTTTCTTCTACTCCAATCATGTCATTGTCATTGCTTATTTCTTGTCCATCTTCAATCTTCTTAGTAACTTTGAATGCTTCTTCCATATTATCATTATACTACCCATAAATTTGTGCAATTTCAAAAGCAAAGAGAGATCCATAGTGCTGATCTAAACTATATTGATACATATCATGACTCTCTTCAATGGAAAACTTTTTAGGCTTGTATCTTTAAGGCAATGTTCTCATCACTTTTCAAACAACTTTACTTTCATAGAACATATTTCTAAGTCATTTCCAATGAACTACACATTCTACAACTTGCTCCTAAGTCAAATTTAATGTAATATTTAAAAACACAATGAGGCATGTTAATGATTTTATCCCAAAATATCACCCCATGCAAAATAGTCAGTGTGCATCTACACACACCACTCTGAGACCCTTCTTAATATTCTAACTCAACCTCCCATACATATTTGAACCCAAAGAGCCTAATCCAAATAAGATAAATCATGTGAGTTAACTACAGACCAACACAATTAACAATGCCAAATATAGAGCAACATAAGTTCACTTCTCCAACAAACCAACACTAGAAATATAATCTAGAATACTGCACCAACTATATGAATATGTCCACCAAGATGCAACACTTCAATCAACATAACAAAAGAATGAAAGAATTTTTTGGACTAGTCTTGATAGACAACTTCACTATCAACAAATTGCAACAATTTTCATCGTCTAAGCAACTGAGAACCTAGAACGTGATAGTTTAAACATCCATAGAATGTAGAAATTATATCGAGAACCACGGGCCAACAACATCAAGAATGTTTAAATACATCTACATAACTACATTCTTCCATAAAGACATTTAAAGTCTTTCTTAAATATTGTAACTTTCACTACAATAGGCTTTTAGATACACTTGATAGTTACATAATATCTCCATTAGACAATATAACAACATCTAAACACTTAGTTTTGGAGCATCTGCAACATCGACACAACTAAATAGCTACAACATTTTCATAGTGTAATCAATGACAACATCAAATAGGTTGACATCAATGACAAGAAGTTTGACATTAATGAGAATACAACCCAAGTTTCCAACACCCCGGGAAAAGACACATTTTCCTAATTATGTTTGATAAATATTAAGTTTTTGAAGCACATTGTTTCCAACTTAAATTATGTCTAAACAGTCTCATCTCCTCAAACAAGTTAAGAGAGATCAATGGATGATCTGATCAAGAAGGAGCCAAGACAATGGAATGAAACTCGTGATTTATTACTGTTGTCATGGGGATTTGCACCTGATGAAAGCTTTATTTTCTTGCAATCCCGTGCAACATGGGACTACTCTCAGGGTGTGGATATCCTATAGCGAGAGTAGACCTCCAGGTTATGGGCTAGCTCCCTTTAGATATCATAAGAAAACTAATGAAAGAAACTTAATTTGGAAAAGGGATGGAAGGAAGATTATAAAAATAAAAATGATCAAATAGGTGATGCACCAATTATTGAAAAAATGACTTGCTATGATAATGAACTTACAATGATCCAATAATGAAACTAAAATGTTCACATCTCCCAAATGCATATTCGCAAAAATGATTCTTATGAAACGATAGAGTTTTGTTGTTCATAAAAGGATAACATACAATGTTTCTCACAATCTTGAAACAAAAAAATAACTTACACAATCACAGACCTCCACTATAGCATTCTACACCATGAACTAAAAATTGAAGGAAAATAGATAAAAGGAAGGATTACTTGAATAATAATCACAACTATTTCATCCAAAATGTATTCACAATATTTAGATCTTAGATACAAGAGAAGGAACTTTCTTTTTATTGAAAAGAAGGAGTTTCTATTACAAACTCTGAGCAATGCTCATAAGGAACGAGTTATAGAAGTGTGAACATCTGTTGCCACAGATATCAGACCCAGAACCCCTGAACTCCGAATCCACCAAGCCCCTTATACTGAACTTGGAAAAATTTCAAAATTCAAAAAATGAAAAAAGGCTCTCAAAACATGTGTTGACATTTATGCACCAAATTAGAGCTATAACTAAAAGAAAAACTCCCTTATGTGTTGATTCTAGCTGGATGCTACCAGACTTGGTCCTTCTTTCTAGTGATTTTATTGGATGTCATTATTTCAAATCACACACCTTCTTATCGGATTATCGAATAACATCAAAACAGTCCCGCAGATAACTGAAGGTGTGCTCCCAACAACATTATTTCTTGCATTGACTCTGCATCCTCTTTCGGGTATTCAAAACAACATTGGAATAAATTACCCAATGTTCCAATGCTTCCCGCATTACCTCACACCTTTTCCATTACTCTGCACTTTTCCATCATGTTATCGGGATAACATTGGAATAGCTCGTCCTGATAACCGATGACTTGCTACGCTGCTTGCTTGTTAATTTCCCTTTGAACCATTGAACTAGTTGAACCCCTAGACCAGTTGAACCATCATTGAGCCATTGAAGTACTTTGAACCATTGTCAAGCCATTGAACCATTTTGAACCATTGAACCATTTTGATTTATTGAACCAAGTTGAAGTTGAAATTCGAATTTGATTCACTCATCTCAGACATTTGCCACATGTCAGCCTTTGATTTGCTTGTGCGTCCACTTTATCTACAATTTGGACTTGGTTTGACTTGGTGCTTCATCTTCTCACTACCACATGGTGCATCCTCACTCATTCTGAGCCAATTTGGATGACCACCCTAACTGCCACCTCTCCAGTCACCAAGTCGCATGAGATAACTAGCGAGCATCTTCATCATGCGGTATAGCGATGACCATTGATCTGCCTTCAAATTGCTTGAGCTTTAACTTTCTAATTGGCTCTCTTTTTTGAACGTGCTTTTTCGCCAACTCGCTATGATAACTAGCGAGATTCTTTCTATAGTGACATAGCAACCACCATCAGATCTCTCGCATCACCATTGATCTACCTGAATCTGTTGGGTCTTTAGTCTCTGTACATGGCTCTCTCTTATGCCATGATGTCACCACGTGTCACACATCTATTTCGCTACATGATTCACCCGAGTGCCAATACAACTTCCAATTGGACACCACCTCACTACCACCGGGCCCACCATTTTACTTTGGTTTGATTGGCTTCAACCTTTCGGCCAAGCATCCTCTTCGGTTATCGATTTTTGTGTCTCATTAAAACCATAGTTTCATCGATGCCTTCACTCTTCGATGGAACTAGTTTATATTTATTTGATGTGCCTTTGTTGATGGATCTGTGCACTCGGTGAAATGCTTTCTTGTCTTATCGAAATCTTAGTTTCATCGACATCTTTCATGTCGATGAAAGTGATGCCTTCGGTGAGTCCATATTGAGATCCATCGAACCCATGGTTTGTTCGACATTCATCTACCATCTGTTTTCCATGTGGCACCCTTTGATTGGCTCTAGAGTTTAGAAATAGGCACCACCTGTCATGAGGGTATTCATCCTAGGCTCTCCACTCTGACACCTTAGCATGGCCTCCACTAACTACCAAAATGAACCACCTACCTTAACCACTTACATTAACTATTGGCCATGGTTCACCACTAGTGGTTTGTCTTCGAGCGATATCTGGTGAGCATTTTTATGGCACGCCATAGAAACAGTGCTTGGGTCCATCTTGATCACCGTTGATCTTTGTTGATCTGCTCGATCCTTATCCCCTCTGAGTGGCTACATCCTATGCCATGATACCATTACATGTCTACCACTTTTCTGATACCTCATAACCTACGTGTCACCATGCGGTACCTCATGACTTGCTCAGTGCTTACCTCGGCGCCACCTGACCTACCAGCTCATCAGTCACCAAGTCGTGGCTATTAACACTCGAGCACTTTAATCTTGTGGTATAGCGATGGTCATCAGATCCTTTGCAACCTGCTTACCTATTAATTTTCCCTTTTACTACAAAATTTGATTGCTTTGAGATGCATGTGCACGCGAGAGGCCCACCAACATTGAACTGTTCCTTGTCAAAATCTCATAAGCTTTGACACTTATGTTATACCTGGCCTTGCACATAAATATTGAAATGCTCCTCCCTGTGGCCAATGTGGGAAAAAAGGTTTGCCTTAGCCTTTTCCAGTGGGTCATTGGGATAAGATGAAAATACTCCCTCTAATAGCTAATGACTTCGCACACCACTTTGCAATTTATATCGGGTGACTAGGATTACATAAGATAGTTCCTTCTGATAACCCGATGACCACATTCTGTGCTCTGCAATACTCTTTGGGTCTTCAGGGTAAGTCTTTCTGATCACGCCAGGTCATGTCGATAAGGCAAAAATTCAACAAACTACAAAGAAACACCCATTTACATCAACATGTTGGGCTCAACCCTTATGGGAGCGACATTTTACCCCACATGTTGTCATTCAATGAATCAAAAAGCTATTTTCCCCGTGTCTACACATGAAGTAAACAAGCTAGACAAAAACATGTATTCTTTTCATTGTTAGCACTTGTTTCTTATTCTAGGATACATTGATCTGATATCTCCTGCATCTTGATTGAGCTAGTAGCTAAAATAGGTAACATTTTTGGTGACATCTGCTATATGTTTGCCTACTAAACATTTTTCCTAGCTACCTTATGCATTCCATTGGGCATAGATTTGCCAAGACTGATAGAAAACTGAAACAACACATCACACATGCTTGCAAAAACTCTCCTTTCCCTCGAAAACCTATCCTAATATATGGAGTACAGGTGTGTGGTTTATGGTAGTGAGATTAACACCTTACTATCATGAATTAGGCATGTGCATTGATAGATTAGGATAGGACAAAACAACAAAACACTTCTGAAACAATACAATAGATTATTACAATAGAAAGACCCTTATACTCCTTCTGAACTATGCACTAGGCACTTAGGGAAAACAAAACTACAAAATGAGCTACTGTGCAAAGCACTTATCACTACTAGAAAAACTGAAATATGTACAAAATTTTAAGCATACCTCAAAAGTAATGCTTGAGGTGAATACCACTGACTGGGATTGATTGAACTTCACCAACCAATTTAGACAACTAGAAGGCATTGTGCTACTTGCACTAAGAAATCATATAAGGCCCACTCCAAAAAGCATCAAACTTGTATTCTTGTCTGGCTTGTTTTTGAATTCATCCCATTTCAGGACAATTTCACCTTCCTTGAACACTCTAGGAGAAACCCTCTTATCAAAAGATTTTTTCATTTCAGCTTGGTGATGCTCAATTTGCCTCATTGCCTTATTTCCAACTTCTTCTAACTCAATCAACTGAGCCAATCTTGTTGTCATAGGCTCTTCATCAATCATATCTAGTTGGTTATATAGATCAAGGGATGGAAATTCGAGTGAAATAGGCAACCTTGCTTCTTTCCCATACACAAGCATGTATGGAGACATTCCAGTGAACCTCTTTGGTGTGATTCTCTCACCCCATAAGGCTGATTTGAGCTTGGTGTGCCAAGCTCACTGATTTCCTTCCATGGTCCTTTTGATGATTCTAAGAAAATTCTTATTTGTGGACTTAACTTGTCCATTGCCCTATGGGTAATAATTAGATGAGGTGTTGAGATAAACACCATTCTTTACTGCCTAATCAGATATTCTTCTCCCGACAAAAGCAAGAGCTTTATCTAAAAATATAGATTTAGGGATGCCAAATCTAGTTATCAGCTCATCATTAAAATTCAAAACTACTGTATCATTTTCTTCCTTTAGTGCTACAACCTCAACCCACTTAGTAAAATAATTAGTGGTTGTGATCACCCACTTGTGACCAACACTTGAAGGTGGATTTATGACTCCAATGAAATCCAAACCCGACTTCATAAAGTTTTGTTCTACCCGAATAGGCTGCAATGGCAGTGCTGCCAACCTCTCTTTTCTTGTAATTATGGCACATTCTTTACACTTTCTAACCCAGGAATGTGCATCTTTGAACAAATTAGGCCAATAATAGCCTCCTTTCATAACTTTTAGAGCTGTAGGTCTTGCTGAAAAGTGTCCTCCTATTGATCCTTCATGAAACTAATGCAATACGTTATCAACTTGATCACCATATATGCATCTCAAAAATACACCATGAAAATCCTTTCTAAATAGAAAATCATTCAAGAGTACATAGGGAATGGACTGAAGTCTATAATACCTTATTATTGACTTACTCAATCCATGCGGACACTCACCTGTCAACAAGAAATGAGTCATTTCTTGTACCCAGCTAGTAGGAGGGACAGGAAAAACTACTTGTTCTTTGTCTTGGAGGGCTAAAACTACCTTCTCATCATCCTCTTTACTGTTGTTTGTGTGATCAGAAAGTTGCTCACACAGTCCCTTACCTCTGACTAGCTTGGTGACCTTAATATGAACATCAAATTCCATCACCTTAGTCACCCAACCAGCTCTCTAATCATTTAAGTCTTTGCTGAGAAAAAACTCTTTAACTAAGGGGTGAGCAACCATAAACTTAATCCTATTGTTAGACAACATATGCTTAAACTTTTTCAAACTTTTAACAACAACAAGAACATGTTTTTCAACAAAATAGTATTTCTCCTCATGATCTTTAAGGCCTTGACTGAAAAAGGCCAAAGGTTGCTCCAAACCATGTTCATTTTCTTGAACCAACATACCTGAGATGTTGTCAATACTGCCATAACCATACAAAATAAAATCTTTTGAGAAATCTAGGTTCAACAAAGTAGGAGCAGCTGCAAGTGCCTCTTTTATAAGCTCAAAACTCATGTTCCCATCCTTAGACTAGCTAAAAGGAATATGCTTTTTCAACATAGAAGTTAAAGGTTTTAATAGTTCTACAATATTTGGAATAAACCTCATAACAAAATTAGTCCTACCCAAGAAGCTTTGCAAGCCTTTCATGTGTGCTGGTAGAGGTAGGAAAAGAATAGCACTTACTCTCTCCGGATCAATAGTAATACCTTCTTTTGACACCACATATCCCAAAAGCTTACCCTCATGAACAGAAAACACATATTTCTTAGGGTTAAGAGATATACCATACTCTCTATACCTCTAAAAAAATTTCTTTAGGTGAGCTAGGTGTTCAACTAAATTTCTGGAATAAATAGTGATATCATCCAAATAAACAAGTACAAATTTATTCATCAAACTATGAAATATCATATCTATAGCATGTTGAAAAGTGGCACCAAGATTTGACAAACCAAATGGCATCTTTTTATATGCCATAGTGCCCCATTTAGTTGTAAATATTGTCTTAAATTGGTCTTCCTCCTTCACTAAAACTTGGTTATAACCTAAGAATCCATCTAGCAAGGAGAATCTCTCAGAACCTGCAATAGCTTGCATAATCTACTCCATACAAGGCAATGGGTATCTATCCTTCAATGAGGCTCTATTGAGATCTCAGAAATCAACACAAAGTCTCATTTCACCATTCTTTTTCCTAGCTCGGACAAGGTTTGACACCCAAGAGGTGTGTTTTATAGGAAAAATGATGTTTCTCTCAATGACCTTATTAAGTTCTTTGACCATAAGGGGCTCAAGCTTTGGATTAAGCGGCCTATGTTTTTTCCTCATAGGTTTAGCATTTAGCTCAAGCTCTATGGTATGTTGGCCAATACTAGGGTCAAAACCTTTTAAATTAGAATGTTTCCAAGCAAAAATGTCACTAAACTCTTGGCATGGTAAAAAAAAAGCACACCTTTCCTCTAAAGTAAATACCTTGCCAAGCTTTAACAACTTATCCTTCAAAATCTCAACATTTTCATAATGTTCCTCCTTGATCTGCAAGTTGGATTTTTCTTTTCTCACTTGATCATCCTCATTGAAAATTGACTCCAATATGACCAAACCCTTAGGTAACTTGTTTATTTTCATTTGTATGACCTGATCATCATACTGTTGCTTGAGCTTCTCTTGGTTGGTGTTAGAAAACTCTACCTCTTCCCTCAAAAAATTAATAATCTGTTGATTACTATAAAAACTTGCCAATGATCAGTATTGTTAGGAATAGAAGACCTAACAATCACTTTTACATATTGATGTTCATTAACATTGCTGATATCATTTAGAATATCAGACTGTGCTCCTATTGGAGCAAGTCTGTCAGCATGTTTATTAAAATTTCTAGGAATAGACAACAAATTGAAATCTTGGAAATCTTCAATAAGATCCTATACCCTATGTTTATAAGACTTAAAAAGATAATTCTTAGTGGCCTGGAAACCCCTTACCTGGTTGAGAACTAATTCACTGTCACCATAAACCTACAAAAACTTGACCCCTCTCTTCTTTGCCCATTGTAGACCATGAATTAAGGCCTCATATTCTGCTATATTATTAATGCAACTAAAAGAAAATGTGAAAGATGCATAATATTTATCATTAGTAAGGGAAACCAACATACAACCATAGCCAACACAATTCTTATTTCTTGACCCATCAAAATAGAGATTCCAAAGCTCATCTTGATGTTGATTATCTTGTTGTCCAACATCCTTAATCAAATTTGGGACAGCAGAACCTTGTTCATGAAACATATAGACTCCTAGGCTTACCTCATCCATATTTTAAAAAGGATCTTCCTCAAGATTCTTAGCTGCCCATTCATCCAAAATAATATCAGGAATATCATCAATAGGGGTGCTTGGATCACGTAGAATGAATTGGTCATCTTTCTCATGAATGGTTAAATTGGCATTGACAACGCTAAGGACATAGGGTTCTATGTGGTCATTAGCTAAAGCTTCTAATGTAATAGTAACTTTAGCTCCATACCTAATCCTAAAAAACATATGTGACCTGACAGATGACAAATAACCACCTAATTTGGTTGTAAAGTCTCTTGATAAGCAAATTGCAAAGTAGGGTGGTAGGTCTATCACATAAACATCTTGCGAAATGGAAAAATTGGGGCAAGCATGGAGTGTTAGACTCAAATTTTTAATGACTCCGATAGTATTTAAAGTAGTCCCATCTAACAACACTACACCCTTTTTCAATGGCTCATAAGTTAGTCCTAATTGGTCAACCAACTTCTTGGGCATGACTGAGCTACTTGCACTTGAATATATCATGCAGTTGTGCACTAGGTGATGGCCAATGATTAGAGTGACATAAAAGGGAGGTGGTTTATTTACCTTGGACTACTGGCATTGTTGTTCAGTCTTCTGTTGAGGCTTATTGGTAAGAACAACTTTTGAAGTTTGCTAATGAAATGGTTGGGCAGTCAAAGAATGGTTAGACAAAGCATCATTTAACAAGTCTTTTTTCCCGGGTAGGGGTAGTGAATCCCACATTGACACGCTAACATGAGTTTTCTTCAATTAATCCAAAATATTAAAATCAGTCATACTAACCTTTTGAGTCCTATCCTTTTTGATTTGTGTTATCTGAGGTTGGCTTTTTGGATGATCTTTGGTCACCACAAGTTGTGATCTCTGAAGAATTTGTGTATTTTAAGCAGAGAGAGACCCTTCCTGAGATTGGGTACTTGAGAAAGGCTGATTATTATTCTTATCAGTCTGCTGCCCCATATCGACAACCCTTTTCTTGGATATTGTGTTGGCTGCTACAAGGATGTATGACTGATTTTGAGGTTGAATAACCCCACAAAACTCCTCACCTTGCCAATTAATCAAAGTAACATCAGGACTATCATGTTCCATGGGTACAGATTGTTCTTCATTAACCTCATGAGATTGATTTCTTGGAACAACAACACTATTTTGCATCATTAATGGCTGATTCAACATACCATTGGAGAATGTAGATTGGTTATGTGACTGGTTACAAAGAAAACACCACTTATAGTCAACTGCCAAGTTGTTCCGAAATGGAAAAATCTCCCGTGAGGAACTAGGTGTGTTAGAATTATACTGCTAGAAATGAAGGTACAACAACTATAATAGGTGGAACTATAGGCATAATGGGTTGTAAATCAACAAAAATTGGCATGGGAGGCCTAGGTGCTATCTTCCTTGCTTGAATCAAACTATTTTCATTCCTAACAACAACATCAAATGTTGTTGGTAAAGTATTTCCCCCCATAGATTATATCATAAGTTCAATATCACTATTCAAATCCTTAAGGTAAAATAAAAAAGCATAGTCATTAGACATTTTTACCGATGCTGGAATCCGATTCCAAGTCCTTTGAAACCGGTAGTTGAAATCAATCATATACTCATGTGGAGCTCTTTTGATAGTACTGAGCTACTCCACAAATGAAAAATGATCCGACTTGCCTTTAAAATGTCGATTTAACAACTGTCCCAGCTCATCCCAAGTAGCTATTGAGTTCACAAGCAAACCCCTGAACCACTGAAGGGCTTTCCCTTTGAAAGAGGCTGCCAAAAGTCTTAATTCAACATTCTCTATAATGATATGATGCACTTGTTACTTTTTGGTATTTGGTATTTCTGTTTTGGCACTTTGATGGTTTTTCCATCTTGTGTTGCCATCAATGCCAAAGGGGGAGATTGTTGGTGTTTTGGTTATGTTGATATGGTTTTGTCATTGATGTCAGCACCTACTAACACTTACCAACTCTGGGACTTTGGAGAATTGGAAATGTTCACCGACAAGCAAATGACTTATGCACAGTCACTGGTATCTGGTACACCGGCAAGATATGATGTTCACCGGCACTTGGAATGGCATAGAAAACACCTGGCTATGTTGAAGACATTGTTTGGACAGTTTTTCTTGGAGATTTGTTCATTGGCATATTTATGTTTGCATATTTGTTGTTACCGACAAATAGGTCCAAGTTATGCACCGACAGGTTTATCTTTTCTAGATCAGCACGACACACCTTGGAGATGATTTATTATTGTTGTAAATACATCAAGCCGACATGTTGAATTAGTAATTGCATCGGTTATTGTTTTATTTGTAAAATGATTTTATTATAATATCGTTCAGAGCCGACCTACTAAAATTGGTTTTAGGTTATGATATAAATGTAAGATCTTGTTTGTAAGATCAAGTGTGGAATGCGAAGGAAGAAGTAATTTGGTATATGTGGGAATAAGTAGATCTTTACACGCAGACATCATTTGAAGGTTTAAGGAGGGTTTTTGTGAAGACAATTAGATCTACACCGGTACTGAATCTAGCATAGAAAGATGTTATTTTGCACAGAACATCCTTATTAGATTTAAACATCCAATTGTAGTCAGTGTGACTCGTATTTTGTGATTGAGCAGTGAGCTCTAGGCACTTGACCTTTTTGCATGTGTAGACCCCATTTGTATACAATTGTATTTAACCATCCAATTGTAGTTAGTGTGACTCGTATTTTGTGATTGAGCAGTGAGCTCTAGGCACTTGGCCTTTTTGCATGTGTAGACCCCATTTGTATACACATACTATTTGTAGTAGTATCATTTGATTGTGGGTAAGGTTTCCCACTGTGGTTTTTCCCCTTACAGGGTTTCCATGTACAAATATTGGTGTTATGTGTTGTGGATGTTATTGTCTTTCTGTTTCATGCATTAATCTTTACCGATACTGCAATTAATTGATAAAACTATCTACTGGCATAAAAGTCTGGTTTAATGATATTAAGCATTAAAGTTGGTTAAGTTGCTTTTGGTTTGAATTTTTTAGACAACTGATTCACCCTCTCGGTTGTCGTTAGGTCCTGAAGACTTAATATGAATCAAAATGAATCTTGTGCAAAGACATGAAAATAACATGAAATCATACCCAGCCCCAAGGGAGAGGTACAAGCCAATCGTCATTCAGTGATCTCCTATTGTTCTTCTACATATTCAAAATCCCCCAATAGATAAAATGATGCTTGTTGAATATTTGATGGATGAATGTGGAGTTTTGTTGAAGACTTCAATGATCTACTATTTCACTGCAAAGAAGGCTCTAATGCTCCCAAAAACCTATTCTTCGATCCTTAGAATAAGACCCCTTCAAATGAATAAAGAGAGCTCTTAATTATGAAACCCTAGATCTTAATTTCATATTTAGGCTGACCAAGGATTTGAATTTCCCACTGATATTGTGGGGTTGAGAATTATCATATAATAGCATTGCACTCTTGAAATTTCTAGGAAAAAGTCATGGACCATGTACATTCATGCCATAGGCTAACCAACTTTTCACCAAATTTTTAGGATTGTTATATATGATGATATTAGAGTGCATCCCAAAGTTGAAGATGATTTCAAGATGTTTTGATATGTGAAATTGGGCCTAAACAGTTGAAATAAGGCATAATTAGGTTAAAGGGCCTAACTTTGTAATGTGTAAAGTGATATATCAAATATATCAAGCAAGATCAATGGAGATAGGAAGAATGGAGATCCAAACCCTATTGGACATGTGATGGTATAATCTTTGTGATTTCATTTGATTTGCATTGTCTTAGGTAATCTTCATATGTTATGGTGGATCTTTGTTGTTGTTAGGCTAGGGTTTTGTGGTTGAATGCATTTAGTCTTTCAATATTGTTATTATTGTTGTATCCATTTTCTCCATATACAGCTTCAGATCAACATCTACTATGCCAGATTCAGTATTGGTTTAAGCTCTGCAATATACATAAACCTTTATCCCAATAATTTGCACATTAGGTCTGCTATTATCTTTTCATACTTCACATTCTAAATGATCTACAATGATCTCATACTTATATGAGTCATATTAGAATCTGCCAAGTCGACTTACAAAAGATATTACAATTAATTACAAAATATAAATACACAAAATTCTTTTCAGCCAGGGTGTTGGTAATCTTCCTTTTCAGTGCCAGTGATCTATATGCCGGTGTACAATCTGCCGGTGCTAGGGCTTGTGTCTGCCTACCAGTATCACATGATTCTAAGGTTGCCATCAATGACAATACCTTCAATCACCTACAATTTCTCATTGGAGTGTGCATTTGCCAACAATAATCCGACATGTAGGACATCATACCTTCTCCAATGTATTATATTTTTATTGTTGTATTCTTCTCTTTCAAAGCAAGCTATATTTCTACATGTTATTTGAGATGATGTCTCTCTTTCTTTATTCCCTTATTGAAGCTTCATGTCATCTTCAAGATAGTAGAATTCAATCTTACTTGAGCTAACATGCCATCAAAAGTAGCTTCATCACTATTTTCCCACATGAGATTAAATATTTTTTGCCTCAAATCTTATCTATTCTAAATGTTTTCTATACATATGGTTTCAGATTTATATATGATCATTAGACAACACATTAATGACAAACATTGCTATATATGATTCCATTATCTTATCCTTACACTCTTATTACATCTATTTTTATTTTACTATTTTTATCCTTCCTACAATTCGTATTATCCTATAAATACAATTAACTATAGCTAACATATGTTTCATTAATACATTGAAGAAAATGCTAATAGTTATATGTATTTGTAAATATCCAATTTTAAGTCCATTTAAGAGCATGCACAATAAAACATATTCACTAATATTTCATCTCGTGTAATCCATTGCTTATCAGGATCCCATAAAGGACATTCAACTTTAAGCATCTTATATATTTATAATTGTTATATCTATTAGATATTATTAGATGCATGATTATTTTGGAATTCAAATACTCTTTGCAGTAGAAATAAAATTTAATTGTGAAATTGACTCAGCCAACCATTTCCCACTTCACATTACTATTTATTTGAGACCATTTTCATTGATACATTGACATTGAAATATTAAGCTCACACTTTTCCCTAAATATGAAGTGGTTACTTTCTTCATACTGGTGTAACATTGAGATCACAATCTGTTGTTTTCACGTCTTGCCTCATCTCGAAGTAAACTATAACTTGTATACATTCATTTCGAATTCAGCGTACGTTCTTTTCTGTTGCGAATTGAACTAGATCAGTTCAGAATATTCTTTCCACAAGGCCACCATATGTAGGTGCACTCAAATGGCAATAACGATAATAAATAATCACCATTAATAGGTGGTGATTTCAATTTATTTATTGCACTTGCAATTTCTGGATCAACTTCGTCCAAAACAAATTTTCTCACCAATCTTCTGTTTCCATCGTATACATTGATTCCTTCTCGATCAACCATCACAATCCATCCATTGTTGTTAACTGAAATAAGCATAATTTCTCTTGGAAACCATATATCCACTCGACACCACCTATTGGAGTTTATATTATCTTCTCCATTTTGTAATTTCCACATAAACCCGTACTCCCTGTCAACCAAAATCAGCTGACCAACATCACTCCCAGCTAAAGCCCAATACATATAAGGAGAGTTTTTAAATGTACTGCCTGAATATCTGTACATTGCGTCATGAGGGGGTGGAATTTTTGTAAAACGAAAATCTGAATGGTTATATTCTACAACCCCACCCTTACATGATACTTCATCCAACCAGTAAAATCTTCCTCTGTGGTAAACACCGCGCCCTGAAATCAGAAATTGAAAATCGTTTACATCCATTGTGCTCCAGCTGTCAGATGATGAATAATAGAGTCTTATCAATCCTGAGTTTGAACCCATCATGATAATAAATTGGTCAGAGGAAGAATCGAAAGCAATTCCAAAATATCTGTCGGACATGTAAAAGTAATTGACGCGTTTTGAAGTTCCCCTGCTTTTTTCCTCGCAAACAACAAGGCCGAAATGGTTGAACACAATGGAAGTGTTGCATGCTATTTCTATTCGATATGAATCGTCACTAATTTTGTAAAAATCTCCACTTCCTTCCATTACCCATGTGTGTGCCGCACCAGTATTCCGATCAAAGCATTGAAATAAGAAGGCAGATGTGTAAGAAAGATGTATGTTTGGATATATTCTCCGCATTGCAGCATATGAAGACAACATGTCATTCCATTCTTTCCACACAGTCCTCAATCTCACAAGGCTTCTTCGTGGGAGCAGCCTTGCTACGATAATTAACGCAATTTCATCGGGAATGCTTTGCCAAATTCCTATTTCCATCTCCATTTTTTCAATTTAGCTATGCAAAAACGCTAGTTCTACGTGTTTTCCTAATTAGCCCAAGGCGTCTTTAAATAGATGTTGATCAACATTCGGTGTGACGTTTCAATGTGAGGTTTTTCCTTCTTTTCGATCAAATGTAGGAGGCTGGCTGAGTATTTTTTGGAAAAGAGAATATACAATCCGTAGTGTTTACGGTAGGTTAGTCTAAGAAAATCCTTATACGTAAATAGAAGAAAAAAATGTTAAAAGTTAAAATTATAACTTGGTGGTTTATGCTTGAAATTGTAACTTGGTGGTTTATGGTTAATCATGAATTTTATTCCCTCATTTGGTGGTTTATGTTTGAAATTTGCCTCAAACATTATCAAGTTTCTTGGAAGTTTATTTAACTATTCAAGTATGATCTCCATAATTCTATTCTACTTCTATATGCTCTTTGGGCTCAAATTTTAATCTAAATATAATTTTTTTGACTAATTAATATAAATAAACATAGAGTAAAAAAATATTCACAATATTTTATTCTTTCATTTTTTATACATTTATTCCTTACTTTAGGAGAGTCGACATTATTAGAGTAGTAGGAGTTATACATATGATCCTCTAAAAAGGCACTAATGATTAAATAATTTTCCTACTTTAGATTATTTTTTAACGGAATAAATATTCAATACCTTTTGTGTTGTTATACCCAATCAAGGTATGTGATTACTAAATATAACCCTTTCCAAAATAAATTGATTAAGGATTCAAGATTATTCAAATATGGGAGTGTTGAGTTTGTATGACTAATGGTAAAATATGTTCTGATCAAACTTTGAAGTTTAGTGCACTTGCTGACCTAGGCTTGAGAAGAGCTCTCTCCTCAATTTTTCTTCTTAGTAGATCAAACTTTGTCAAATATTTAATTGGTTGATATACTCCTTATAGAAATTGTGGTTACTGTGTGTTTTCATTGATATCAACCTATTATTTTATATTATTTTTAATCAATAAATGAGTTGAAGACTTGTAATGATGTGTTATATCTTAGTTTTTGAAGCTCATGATTGAATGTCAAAATATGTTGATCTAAAGTTTATAGTTGGATCTCAAAGGTGTGGATCTAAAGTTCATGGTTAGATGTCACAATATGTTTCAATCTAAAGTTCATGTTGGATGTCAAATGTACATATATTGAGATGTTATATATTGGAAGATAAGGTTTGCAAGTATTTTTAAAGGTACGAAAGGTGTCACAAATTTCTGGAAGAATGTACCATATTTATCTACATCTGAACATATAATTCATCATTTGGAAATAAAACGGAGGAAGGTGTGAAGTATGTATGTGTCTCTCCTAATATCACAAGTGATAAGGGAAAAGTTTCAAGGGTTGTCAGTGTAAAGTTGGTACTATCACATGATGGAATGAATCAAAAGGATTGGGATATTTGTGCACATTGTCTATATATTTCGCGTCAACATTTTTGTGTTGAGAGTGGTTTCCATTGCACCAAAGATCAACCTATCAATTCCCGATGCAACCACTAGACTTATAGTTACCATGGGAGGTGGTTAAACAATCTCACAAACAGAATGATTTTGTTGCACAAAGACCAAGGGTGCACACCTTGCAACAATCCTCCATCATCACAAGTAGGGTTTGAACCCATGACCCACCTTTTATACCATTTATTGGGAGTGGTAGTCATTACACCAAAATATCAAGTTCTCAATACTTGATACAACCAATAGACTTATAAAATCCATTGAGGTGGTTAAGCCATGTTCCAAACACACTGCTTTTGTTGCACAAAGACTAAGGGAACACACCTTGCAAGAGATTGAATTTTTCATGTGTAAAAAATATGGATTTACTTGTTATATCAAAAGACTGTATTATCTGATTTTGAAGTGATGTAGGGTTTCGTATATATTTTCTTTCTCTAGCTTAATTGAGTATGATTGTATGAAATGAGGGTACGGAAATATTTTTCAAATTCATATAATGCTTGTATGTGATCAACATATTGGTTTTAGGTCTTTCTAGTACCAATTTTTGTTTAGAGTGAATCTATGATAGCATATATGGTTGCCTAGCTAACTTGAAATAATTGTGCCATTGGTTTAAATTTTTTTTTCTAGCATGGACATGTGTGGTAGGATAGATTAGGTCCTGTTTATATCATATTTGGGGATGCAATTGCTTTCCTTTATCCATGGATATTTTGAGAAACCTTCTGAATGTTATACATTTCATATCAACAGATTTTATCTTGGTTCACTTCGACAAAGCACATTGTTGCCTAGAGAGGATATAGCTGGAAGATCAAATCATTTGAAAGTAGTGTGATGTTGTGTGGTGTGCTGATCAAATGATTAATTCATACCAAAGGTAGTTATTCAAAGGTAACTACATTCAAATAAGCCCAAAAGTGTGTTCAAGGTGGTGAGCCAAGAGTAGTTGATATTAACAAGTAAAGTTATTAGATTTGATTATTATTAGCCATTCATGTTTTTTTTAAATTGTAGACTACTTTTATAAATGTTGTAATTATTATGGAGTATTGAACTTCCTTTGGTTGTAGCCATAAAAATATGTATGAAGTAGATGCAACTTCCTTTGGGTTGTAGCCCATTAAACCTTATGTAATCCTATTTGTATTTGTGTGGATGGTTTAATTGGATACTATGTCACCCCATCCCCTCTCAAAATTCTGATGTGTCTAAATGCAATAGGATATTTGAACCCTAAGAAGGCTCTCTTATTTTTGGGATCACTAAAATTCCTCCTCTATATAATTTCAATCTTCTTACATCTATCACTTCCAAGATAACTAACAACTATATCTTTGTAAATATTAAAGATCCCTTCACTCTTACGATATTAGTGTTGATAATATGAAACTAGAACCTATATTCTCACATTATTAATAAACCTTTTAGGATTAATTTTTCTTTCACAACCTATTCCCTTGCCAAAATAATGTAGTGTATTATGAAATTTATCATTAAAATTCTTATCTCAAATATATCATGTTAGGGAATGCAACCTCCATTTTTTAAGGTGAATTTGGTTCTAATTATGAGACTACCATATTTATTCTAGGTATAAGATTCTATCAAGTTAGTGGTATTTTTTGAAGAGAAAATATAACTCTATAAACCTAGATAATAATATAATTGTCATATACAAATTAGTTCCCCTAGTTGTGGTCAATAACTAATGATTCTTTTAGTTATTTGTTGTTTACAAATTTACAAAACACCTTAGACGATATTGTCATTTTCTACTTTAATATATCCAAAATAGAAGTAACAAATAAGTCCTCAAAACTATAATAGTTTTAAAAAGGATAGTTTTTATCAAGCTTGATAGTGTACATTTGAGTAGACCTCACCAATCTTTGTCATGCCTCATTTGGTTTAATGCTTACCCCTACAACATACTAGTTCTTTTAAAAAACATAAAATAAGATGTGACATGGTAAGGTGTACATCTAAATGTGTGATTTTATTATAGCTAATTGTATCTATTATAATTTTTGGCTTTATTTGGGCCCTGAATTTAGTGGGCTCTTTTCTACATCACTTTAAGCCTATTTAGGTTCCATTATAATTTAAATATTTATTAATAATCTTTTAATTTAACCATCATTAGGTAGTTGAATTGGGTGTAAATATAAAATCAAACATCACCACACTCATGGCTTCATTTTAAAGGTCATGTTTTGGTGGACCAAGGTGCCCTCCAATTGTGTCCTACGAAGATTATTTGAATGTAGGCAATGTAAGTGCCTTTCCTTTATAATTTGAATTTTAGTCTTAATTTTTGTACTTGACCATTTTTTGTTTATCTAAATATAAAAAGTTCATTACAAACCTTATATAATGAATAAGTTCTATCATTCATAATATTAAATTACATATAATTGCTTTAAAGATTATCCAAGCATTTAAAATTTATGTTTTCAACACATTTAGTACTAAGCTACATAAAGCTACATGAATGTAAGGGTTGATTTTGTTAGGTCCCAGAGGCAACTAAGAGGGGGGTGGGTGGTGAATCAGTTGTCTAATAAATTCAAACCAAAAACAACGTAACAAACTTAATGCTTAATACCGGTAAACCAATCTCGTATGTCGGTAGATAGTTTTATGAGTCAATTGTAATACCAGTAAAGATTAATGCATGAAACAAAAAGAAAAAGTCATCCACAACACATAACAGCAATATTTGTACGTGGAAACCCTGTGAGGGGAAAAACCATGGTGGGAAACCTTACCCACAATCAGATAATACTACTGCAGATAGTAAGTGTATACAAATGGGGTCTGCACATGCAGAAAGGCCAAGCGCCTAGAGCTCACTGCTCAAACACAAAATAGGAGTCACACTGACTACAATTGGATGGTTAAATCCAATAAGGATGTACTGCTCAAATTTCCATCTTTCTATGCTGGATTTAGTACTGGTGTAGTTCTGATTGTCTTCACAAAAACTCTCCTTTAACCTTCAAATGATGTCTGCATTTATAGCTCTTCTTATTATCGCATATACCTTTATACAATCCTTTTTTGGATTCCACATCTGATCTTACAAATAAGATCTTACATTTATATCATAACCTAGGACCAATTTTAGTCACTCGGCTCTAAAGGATATTACAATAAAATCAATTTACAAAAAAATTAATGCCCAATGCAATAACTGATTCAACATGTCAGCTTAATACATTTACAACAATAATAAATCATCTCCATAGCGTGCCATGTTGATCTAGAAAAGATAAGCCTACTAGTGTATAACCTGGACCTATTTGTCGATCACAACAAATATGCTAATACGAATATGCCAATAATTAAATCTTCAAGACAAAGTGATTAAATGATGTCTTTGACATAACCAAGTATTTTCCATGCCATTCCAATTATCGGTGATCATTATATCCTGCCGGTGTACCAGATACCTGTGACTATGCATAAGTCACTTCCTTGCTGGTGAATGTTGGTGATTCCCTAAAGTGCCAGAGTATATAAGGTTTAGTAGGTGTTGACATCAATGACAAAACCATACTGAAATACCAACAATCTCCCCCTTTTGCATTGATGGCAACACAAGATAGAAAAACCATCAAACTGCCAAATACCAAAAGCCAACAAAAGCCAACAATCTCCCAAAAGAGATCATAACCAGAAATCAAAATACAGATACAAAGAGTAACAATCTCTCGCCCAATGAATAATCTCTCCCCAAAAGATAATGTGTTTTTCCATATCAATCTCTCCCCTTTTGACATCAAATGCCAAAGTAGAAATTAAAAAAAAAATTCAGATATAAAATACAAACCAATTCAATATACCAACTACTCCCCCTGAGAAGTAGCTTCCTCATCAAAGCCGGAGTAAAAGATTTCTGTGTTAATTCTGCCAGATGATGACAAACATCAACTTCCTAAGTCTCTACAGGTGGGGGTATGACCCCAAGATGATCTTTGAAATATTCAAAAGTCTCCTTAGGCAAAGGTTTAGTGAAAATAACTGCAATCTACTCTTTAGTATTCAAATAAACCATTTTAATTTCTTTTAATTCAACATTTTCCCCTAGAAAATTCAGTTTGATAGAAACATGTTTGGTTTTAGAATGTAATACTGGATTCTTAGATATATCAATTGCTGCAGTGTTATCACAATAGATAGTAATAGGTTCCTTGCACTTTACCTTTATATCCTTCAACATTTGCTTAAGCCATAGTACCTGTGTATAGTTGGTTGCTGCTGCAACATATTCTTATTTAGCTATTGATAAAGATGTACAACTTTGTTTCTTACTCAACCAAGAAATTAATCTACTTCCAAGAAAAAATGCTCTGCCGATGGTTCTTTTTCTATCATCCACATGTCCTGTCCAATTTGCATCTGTGTATGCACATAATTCAAAGTTTTCATCTCTAGGATACCATAATCCAAGATTTCTAGTGCCTTGCAAGTACCGAAAAATCTTTTTTACTGTTGATTCATAATTTTCTCTAGGATTACTTTGAAATATTGAAATAATACATATTGCATTCATGATATCAGGTCTTGTTTGTGTCAAATATAATAAACCTCCTATCATAGATTTGTATCTAGTCGAATTAACAAGTTTAGATTCATCCCTTTGTGATAATTTGTCATTTGTAGTCCTAGGTGTGCATACCAGTTTAGAGTTCTCCATTCCAAATTTCTTTAATAACTCCTTCAAGTACTTGGATTGACTCGAGAATATACCTTTATCACTCTATAAAATCTGCAATACTAAAAAGATTTTTATTTCTCCAATCATAGACATTTCAAATTCTTGCTGCATTTCAATAGAAAATTCTTTACATAATCCATCTTTTCCTCCAAAGATTATATCATCAACAAAAACTTCTATAACCAAGATGTCATCATTTGTCACATTATAATATAAGTTTCTGTCAACATTACCTTTAGAAAAACCAATCTTCAGAGGATACTTATCAAATCTTACATACCAAGCTCTTGGAGCTTGTTTCAATCCATAAAACTCTTTCCTTAACCTGCAAACCATATCTTTGTTATCTATCAAAGAAAATCCATCAGGTTGTTCAATGTAAACCTGTTCTTCAAGATCTCCATTCAGAAATGCACATTTAGTATCCATTTGATATACTTTGTAGTTCTTGTGTGCTACAAAAGCTAAGAATAATCTAACTGCCTCAATTCTAGCTACCGGTGCAAAGGTCTCATTATAATCAATTCCTTCTTTCTTAGAATATCCCTTACACACTAGTCTTGCTTTATTTATGATAACCTTACCATCTTCATTAAGTTTGTTTCTGAATACCCACTTTGTTCCAATCACATTTTTGTCTTTAGGTTGGGGAACTAGTGTCCATGTGTTATTTTTCTCAATTTGTTCTAGTTCCTCCTCCATAGCTATAACCAGTGTTTATCTTCACATGCCTCATTTATTGATGATGGTTCAATTTGAGAAATAAGACATACCTCTTCATTTGCCAATCTTCCTCTTGTCATAACTCCTTTATTTTGGTTTCCAATTATCTGATCTTCAAAGTGATTCACTCTTACATACTGGGGTGTCTTTGTTTTCTGTTGTTCCTCAATTAGTGTGAAATTTTCAGATGATACCGGTGTAACTGGATCTTCATTCTATACCAGTGGGTTCAATGTAGGTTAATTTGTTAGAATCTCCACTACTGGTTTAGAGTCTATGTACCTTGAAGTTTCTCTAAATTGTTCATCAATCTTCACATTTTTATTCTCAACAATTTTCTGCAATCTTTTGTTAAAACATCTATATGCCTTTCTCTTAGATGAATAACTAAGAAATATTCCTTCATCACTTCTAGGATTAAATTTTCCAATATACTCATCCATTCTAATATAGCATTTACTTCCAAATATTCTGAAATATTTAAGAGTAGGAGTAATACCAAACCATAGTTCATGAGGGGTCTTACTGGTTTCACCTTTGATGTGAGCTTTGTTGATTGTATAGACTGATGTACTTACTGCCTCTCTCCAATACACATGTGGTAGATTTTTTTTTTGATAACATACTTCTTGTTTCATCCAAGATAGTTATGTTTTTCCTTTCAACAACTCCATTCTGTTGTAGTGTCCGGGGTGCTGATAGTTGTTTTCTAATTCCATTCACTTCACAAAATGTATTAAATTCCTTAGATGTAAATTGTCCTCCTTGATCTAATTTGAGACATTTGATTTTCTTACCAGTTTCATTCTCTACCATTTCTTTGAACAGTTTGAACTTTCCAAGTGCTTCTGATTTTTCTCTGAGAAAAGTAACCCAACACATTCTAGAGTAGTCATCAATGATTAGTATGAAATATCTATCACCTTGCAAACTTTTAGTTCTAGCTGGACCACATAAATCAGTATGAATTAAGTCAAGAGCATTATTTGATTTTTCTGGAATACTTTTAAAATTAGCTCTAAATTGTTTTCCAAATTGACATTCCTTACGTACTATATTGCAAGGTTTGACAATTTAAGGTAAATCCCTAACTGCCTTAGTAGTACTGATTTTTAACATGCAATCAAAATTTACATGAAAGAGTCTCTTATGCCATAGCCAACTTTCATCAATATGTGCAATCAATCATGTCTTTTCACTGTTATTCAAAAGAAAGATATTACCTCTAATTTGATTTTTGGTTGCAATTTCCAAACCAGTTCTATTCATGATTTTGCATTTTGCATTTTTGAATTGTAACTGAAATCCTTTTTCAACTAATTGACCAACACTCAAAAGATTATGCTTTAAACCTTCAACATAGTAAATTTTGTTAGTATTATGCTTACCATCAAGAGATATTGTACCTTTACCTTTGATCAAACAAGCTTTATCATCTCCAAAAGTCACTAAGCCTCCATTATATTCCTGAAAGTTCAAGAATTTACTTTCATCTCCACTCATATGATGTCAGCATCCTGAATCAGTGATCCATTCATCCTTTACTTCAACTTTAGCTGTCAGAGCCTTCTCTACCGGTTGAATAGTAGGTGTCAGTTGATATTCTGTTATGGCAATAGAAACCCATCCATTGTCTATCGGATCCTCATCAGAATCATCAATCACTCCTTCATCAGTAAGACAACAAGATTTGTCTTTATTCTGCTTAAATCCATATCTCTGATATTCAAGGTTAGGCTTGTATGTTGTTGTAGCTTCTTCTCTTAGCATGTCTATTAGGGCATCTAGAAGCCATATGACCAATCTTATTACAGTTAAAGAATTTAAAGGGTGCATTACCTTCATACTTACTTCCTACTAGACCTTTATGCATTTTTCTTGCAAATAGTGTTTCAAGTTCTTCAAGTTCTTCATCTTCTCTCCTGCTTTCCTCAAGTTCTCTTGCGTAAAAGGTTTTCCAATCAGACTTGTCAAATGATGGTGCAGATGATGTTGATGCCTTAAAATCTAAATCTATCTTTATAGTAGCAACATGATCAAATTCCTTAATTTCAAAAGCTGAAAGTTTTCCAATCAATGTATCCCTAGTTACTGATGTATTAGGCATTGTTCTTAACTCATTTATAGCAGTAACCTTCATTTTATATGTCAGTTTCAATCCTCTTAAATCTTTTGAAAAAATTTCATCTTCACTTAAGGTTCCTCCAAAACATTTAATACCCAAAACAATTTCACTAACTCTTTCCATAAAAGCAGAAATCCTTTCATCTTCTTCCATTTTCAGATTTTCATACCTGACCTAGAAGCTTTCAAGTTTTGCAACTTTGACTATATAGTTTCCTTCATTCAGTGTTTCCAAATGATCCCAAATAGCTTTAGCTGTTGATCTATCTGATAATCCCATGATTTGCTGATCTATTAGTGCACTCAAAAGTGCTTCTCTTGCTTTGCAATCATTTTCTTCATCTTTTCCCAAGGTAGGTGGATTAGGCTGAATATGAGTAGGAGCAGTATAGCCATTCTTTGTAACTTCCCAGATGTCCTTTCCAATGTAATTTAAATGTGTCTCCATTATGATCTTCCGTATGCCATAGTTGGTTCCATCAAGTTTAGGACTATCCTTCCTAAAATAGTTAGTAGACATTGGATCTCCTCAAGCTATTAAACTTTTGCAAAAAAAAGAGGACTAGGCTCTAATAGTCATGTTCAACACTTTTTGGAGTAGATTTTAATCACTCAAGCCAATAGAATTTCCTAATTATATATTTTCTGCATTCTCTCAATTTTAATACCCTCATGAGTATGGTGGCCAACACCCATGTTTGACACTTTAAGCCTCAATTTGCAGGTTTTCATTTCATTTTGTGCCCTATTTCTATATCTATCCTATTGTATTTATTTCTACTCTATATTTTACTATTATTTTTATTATTTTCATATTGTTTAAACTAATTTATTCATACACATCACAATGCTGATATCATTCTAAAATTTGAACACAATTCAAGTGCTCGGATCTTTGTTTATGACTTTAGTCAAGCGTATTCATATTCCAATTCTATACTAGAGATATTTGTGATATTAATTTACATAAATGGGCCAATTATGTCATTTCCATACACATTAGTGACTTTACCTATACTTTCTAAAATAAACATTACATCATGTATTCTCCATGTAGATTTCAATGACCATGGTTCCATACTCTCTTTTCTCTTCACTCAAAATTTATCACCAATAATATTATCACTTACATATAGATCCAAAATCTCACCATAAAATTTTACCGCACCCTACTCAAACATTCATCAATTAAGGAAAACAAGTAGTGAAACACTACATATGGATACTTCACATGAAATCAAAGCAATGAACAAAAGGGATCGCTTGAATGTTCCAGCAGTGTGCCACACATTTCCTTCCTATTTTAGGAAATGCTTCATCTTTCTCTTAACATTTGTGTCAAAAAAAGACTCATCGATATTTCATGGTAATTTAAGCCAAGTCAAAGTGGATTTCCTAAGAATACCCACCAAGATGGGGCATGTTCAAAACACATGTGGAACCAACTAGCTTATATGAAACTTGTTTGAATTGGTAGAAGGTGGCACTTTTCAATCAGATGGGGAATTAAAATAGCCTTGAGCACAAAAGGAAATGTAGGGATACCATTGGTCAATGAAAGTAAAAATAAATTTGGACAAACCATGCAACCAAAGAAAGAACTAGGCACCAAAAATAGAAAAATAATCTCTAAGCCTAGACTATTTTGTTTTGAAATCACAAATCAATGTAGGTGGTTTTCATGTCATATGTTTGAAGTGAGGCGATAGTGCTAAAATAATTCATGTGGAAGTAGTTGCAACACCCATCATGATCATATTAACACACAATAGATATGCAGGCACAACTTGAGCTATCAAATATTTTCAGGTAAGTAAAAATAACTCTATTGAAGCCTATGGGATTTATGTATGAAAGGATATAATTCTTCATATAAATTATTCAACACTTTGAGTCATTTCAACAATAATAAATGCATCTCTAAGAGTTTAGAAATTTTCATATGTGATCATACCTTAACATTTTTGTTCTTGATTAAGGCATGGAACTATGCCCTTTCTATTATTTTTCTTATTTTATGTAAGTTGGCTTTCTTTATATCATCGTGAAAAAGAAGTAGTCACTATATGCTCAATTAAACTTTTTATTTCTAGATGAATCTGTGAATTGTGTATCATGAGAGATTTCCCACTCTTCCATTGTCCTTAGGTCTAGAATTAGGCTATACTTTATACCAAAAAAAATTAAGAATGGTTAGTTATTGCAAAAACCTTGAAGGATTTATTTGTTTCTACCAAGTATTGGTAGGTACTTATAGGAGGATTTGCATTTTATGTCCAATGTCTATGTAACTTTGAGCATTTTGTTCTCCTCTCAATAATGAAGGGTTCTAGTGAAATGCACTTATTCTATGGAATCAATATTTCCTTATGATTTTCACAAAAATATATTATAAATTAATGTAAAGGCTTTGCATTAACACATGTCCTTAGTCTAGTTGTTTTTCGTGGTTTACCTCCTTCACTTTCCATTCCTTATAAATGAAGAACCAACTTCTAAAATCCTAGACGTCATTTTGTATATTGTAAGCTAAGTCCTAGTCCCATGTATGTAAAACTTCCAAACTACCCTTACTAAGGTATATTGTTTTACGAATCAACACTGTTTTATAAATCCTAGTCCCATGTATGTAAAACTTCCAAACTACCCTTACTAAGGTATATTGTTTTAGGAATCAACATTGTTTTATAAAACACCCAGTGGGACCTGTTGGGCTCTTCTCATTGAGTATTTTGTACATTTCTCAATTTTCTTCATAAAAAATGTCTATGATAAAAAATTGATGCTTCTACATGGATGAAGATGACTCAAATGACTTAGATAGTATGTATCTTATCCGTAACGTTAGATATATTAGTTGTACCCGTGGGGGGTATCTGTAACTTTATTAGAAAAATTTATATTGAGCAAGAGGTTTTTTTCCTCTTTCCATGAAAATATAGAAATCTCATCCACATATGCACAATGATATCATTATCCAAGCCATCGTAACACCACATATGCACAATGATCTCATTGATATTGATATCAAAGAGATAATTGTATATTTCAAAGACCAAATGAGGTTAGTGCAAGTGGAAACACAAAGATATAAATATATACTTTCCTATCACACCCATTTTTAGTGAATGGATCCAACATAATTATAGTAATAAAATTGTGACCCTAGAAAATTTCAACTGCATTAGGGACCTCACACATGTGAGTTTGAATCCTCTAGCCTGATGAGAGACCGAAGATTGCTCAACCCTTATAAACAACTTCTTCCTTTCCCTCTGCATCACCCCATACACACTCTACCTTGGATAAAGGAGTATGATAGGGGCATGGCACCGCTGTCCCCTCTTGGACAGGATTGCGACACACTTATTCTTCAGGGACAGGGGCATGGCAACCCTGTCTGTGTCCTATTTTGGGGTAGGACCCTTCCTAGGGTTGCATTGTTGGTTGTGCATCAAGCGGTAATCTCCCTCGATGTCGGCCCATGATGAAAATCAAATCCACTAACATATATTTAAGGTGAATTCATCCTCTCATTTGCAGAAGTGGGGATAGAGGTTCAATAAGGTGAAAAATTGGTCATCAAGCATTCAACAACATTCAAGCATTCTAGCATTCTTTTCGAGCATTGAGATATCTCAAGTCTCCCTTAAAGGCTAGGTGTTGCATTCAAGTCAAAGATTCAACCATTGAAGAGGATATTTATTCCAAGATACAATTCAAGACAAATATTTCTACCTTTTGCATTCAAGTCAAGGATTCAACCATTGAAGAGGATTAGATCTTGAATTTGAAGGGGCATAACTTACGTTAGGTTTATTTTGAGTTGTACATCCTCAAACATATCTACTAACTTTTGTAGGAGAATCAATAAACACTTTAATTCCTAGTTCTACTTTTCCAAGACCTTATCCATGATGTCCTAGATTCCTAGCTTAGAAGAAACATGGCATATCCTACTACTGTGAAACAAGGTGAAGAAAGCTTGAAATATGAACCGTAAATGAATATTATTGTGAACCTAAAACTAAGATGAACCCTTATAAAAGTTATTTGATAATTGAAACAAGAAAAAGAAAAATATTACACGTGAAACACTATATTTTCATGGAGAAACCCTTTCAAGAAAAGAATAAAATAAATAATGTAACAATAATACACTTCTCTTCTAGACCTCTATAAAATTTGGTAGCACTTTGTTATCCTCGAGAGTGAAAAATATTTGAATGAATAACACTAGTTTAAGGCCCTCATTATAGAAATTTGTGATAAGAAATACCACCATGGTATCATCAAACAACATGATACAAAACCACCTAGAACGATTAACATGTATCTCCTTGAAATGATTCAAAAACACTCAAAATAGCCTCATACAAATGCTCTTATAGATTTTATAAAGCACCTCTCACACATGGGAAACTATGTAAGGGTTCTATCATGAATATTATCAAAGAATCAATAATGACTATTATAAACATCATATATGCTTTTACAACCCCTTACAAGTGTTCAACCACCTCAAAATAGAAGCTTCAAGAAGGGCTCACCTAGCTCTTTTGTCCTTTCCCCAAGGACAAATGGTAAAAGTAACTTTTCCTTTACATGGTCTCTTTCAACACCATAATTCAAATGGTTTAACCTCTTATGTATAAATTATAAAATATACTAGGAAACTATTAAATTAATGGATTTACAAGGATGATGGCACCTAAATGCTAACATTCTCACACTTGACATAATACATTATAAATTATTCCATAGATATACAATATACAAATAAAGTACAATGATCAAGGCCCATGGCCTTCCTGCATCAAGAGAGATTATATATGGTCATTGGCCTTCTGAGAAAATCTGCAACATTATCCAAAGTGATATTTTTTTCAATCAAGACCTATCTACTCCCAGCCATATCTCATACAAAGTGGTATTGAACATCAACATGTTTTGTATGAGAATGATACATGGGATTTCTGGCCAAACATATTGTACTCTAACTATCACATCCAATCCTCACTGACCTACAATCAAAACCAATACCATAACCAAGTCTTTGTAAACAAACTACCTCCTTAGAGAAATGTATAGTATTCATATAATCTACTTCAGTGGTGGACAATGCAGTTATCATTTGTCTTTACTCATTTAGTTCATTGTACCTCCAAATAAAATAAACACATGGCCACTAGTTTACCTTTAATTGTGCATGTCACTTGCCCAACATGAATAAACAAAATGTTGTATGTCCAATGACTTATCCATACCATTAGTTCCATGTGTTGGCATTTTAGTAGAAAGAAAGTTGTTGATATTCATTGAGGATATTGAGAAGGTTGTTGAAGATTATTTGATATAACTGAAAAAGGATGATAACTATCTTTATAACATTATTTTGTCATTGATGTGTGGAAATTGAATTTTTGATTCAGTATGATGTTGCCATATCTTGAGAAGATTGTGTGGGGTAGAAAAAGTGACACTAAGCAAACATGCCCTAATCTCACTTTCAACCACACACTTGTGGAATACGAAAGAGCCTAGAGGTATCACACAATTGGCTACTTCTTTTTGTGGAAGAGAGAGCCATGGGCTACCTATTAGGATTTCTATTCCTTTGTTGTAATTGAAAGATGAAATGATGCAAGTTCAATCCCTAACCCCAAAGTGCAAGTATGAACTAATAATGAGATTGCAGAATTGAACTTAAACAATGGAAAGCTGTAAACACAAGGACAAGACAAGAATGCAAATGCGTACCCAGAGTTAAAATCTGACTGAAAATGTTCGGGACAGGGGCGCGGGCGCCACTGTCCTGATTCTGCCACTGAAACTGCTCCGAAAACTGCTGTTTTGCACTCTGGAAAAGCTGTCAAAAATGCTGAAAATGTTGTCTATCAGGAGGACCAGGGCGCCCAGCGCCCCTGTCCCAGGGACCAAGGCACCCAGCGCCCCTGTCCTGGCAGGACCAGGGCCCTCCATGCCCCTGTCCTGGTCTTCTGGGCTGAAACTTGGTGTGTTATTCTGTCTCTGTCTGCTTCTCCCGGATCTGCAACCTGCGGCGTCGTCCGAGTCCCGAAACCTGCACTTATATCTGAAAAGGTGTTTGGGCAGCTATATAGGGTTTTGCCTTAGTCAAACCCCCGCTTCGGTGATTTCCACCTCCACGAATAGCCAAGTTGTATTGTAAAATGTATTGTGTGTGTAGACCTAGTGTGTGTGCAAGGTCCTTAAATGCAAGAAAGCAAACTAGAGCAACCTAGAAAGTAAACCCTAATTGCTTGTGAATGATAATGTAAATGCTCTAAACCAAGATTCAAAGTGATCTAAAGCATGAATAAAGGATATATTGAAGCTTATGCAAAGACATGAAAACAACATGAAATCATACCCAACCCTCAAGGGAGGAGTACAAGCCAATCTTCAGTTGGTAATCTCTTATTGTTCTTCAATGTCTTCCAAACCCTAAACGGATGAATGAATTTGATAAGTGCTTGATAGAGGAATGTTGAATGTTGTTGAAGTCTTCAAAGATCTGCTCTTTCGCTGCATATGAGGTCCCTCAAAACCAAAATCGGATCCTTTCAAATGAAGAAAGAGAGCTCTTATATATGAAACCCTAGGTCTTAATTTCAACTTTTGGCCGACCTAGAGATTGAATATCCCGCTAATTTCTTGGGGTTAAGCTTTATTTTATGATTGGATCGTGCTCCCAAAATTTTGGGAAAAATGTCTGGGACCATGTGCACTGGGCGCCACGGTCCCGACAACTTTTCACCAAATTTTCAGGGCCGTCAGATATGATGATTTTAGAGAGAATCCCGAAGTTACAGTTGATTTCGAGATGTTTGGACCCTCGAAATCAAGCCCCCAAGTTCAAAATAGGACCTAATTAGGGTTTTTGATTAAATGATGTATAGGAGGAATAAAATGAAAGGGGCACACTTTAATGAAAGGGCCCAACTTTATGATGTAGGAAATGATAAAATAGGACCTTAGACCTAATTAATTTAATTAATTAAGTGCTAAAGGGGAAATGCAATGCAAAATACAAAATGTGCCAAGGCGGGTGCTAAACTAGGTGTGAAATTGTACCACCCTAGCAAGTGCGTACAATTTACGATGCTACATTTAGCCCCCACTTTAGCGGTCATATGAACACTACGTGCATATGCAAGCTAAAGTACAGAAAAGTAAACATTATTTGAAAAAGGATATATCCATAAGTCTATCGAACGAAGCCCCCAGCGGCATCTGCAGTACACAGTTAGGAACCGCACCCTACAAAACCACATGTTAGATCACAAAATCACCTAATGCTTACTAAGGAAGGTGATGAAAATTTGAGGGTAGCTATATTCCCCCCCCTGTTTCGGCTTGCTAATTTTAGTGAGTTGAAATAGGGTATCATGTTTACCACTTCGAATTGTTAAAGAATATTGATGACAAATGCTCGCAAGAAGATTTGATATGAGATCAAAATCTAATGGAGAATCATTTGGTAAGAAAGAGGACTAAATCTCAATTCCAACACAACAAAGAGTGTGACGATTTGAGAGTTCTCTAACACAAGATGAAGGATGTAAATGGAAACAAAATGCAAAGAGAAGAAAAGAAAGGAAAAAAGCATGAATACACACATTGGTGATCCATGAGAAGAATAGTGAGAGAGAAAAACATGGACTTCTCGCCCCTAGATCTTGTCTAGGTGATCCATGTGAAAAAGGACATGGAAAACTAGCCCCTAGAGTCTGTCTAGGTGATCCATGTAAGGGAGGAGAGTGAGAAAGTCTATCCTTATGCCGCTAGTTCCACTCAACCTCGTGCATGTGTGTGTAAGTGAGGTTAGAAGCATCTCATAGGAGTCTATGCCCGAGTATGCTACAACCTGTATATGTATAGTACAAAAGCGTGACATCTCGCTCTAAGAGTCTATGCTCTGGTTCCGAGAATAATCACCTTGCATAAAAGAAAAATGGAGACATCTCGCTCTAAGAGTCTGTGCTCTAGTTCTGAGAATGACCCATTGCTCAAAAAGTGTAATGTTTATGTCATAAGAAAAGTAGAACAAGGATACCTACTTTCATCACAAAAGAAGATACCCCAAAAAATGCAACAATGTCATAGATCCAAGCAAGAGAGTTTTGCACTCTTTAAGCAAGGATAAGATAGTTGAAAAGGGATATCATGTAGTATGTGTAAAGGAGATCCTTAGAGGAGAAGAGATCTTTGTACAAAAGACACCTATCCCCAAGAGGATATGTCTTAGACAAATATAACATCTTCTAGAATAAGACAAAGAAGAGAATAAGAATGCACTACTTCCTTCTTTTGCGAGGTGAAAGTGATTCTTAATGAAGGATGATGCTCCTTTTAACCCAATTGGGAGAGTGAATTCATTATGGATGTATTTTACCAAGTGCAAAAGAGGTCGTAGTCAAGGACTTACACCTCTTGTAAGAGAGAATCCTTGAACAAACAACAACAAATGCATACAAGGAATAACATCAAGTAATAAAGTTCACACCATCCACGAAATAGGAAAAAGTGGATCCTTAGATAAAAATAAGAAAAGATCATCGCCTCCCAAGGATAAGGACAATGAGAAGGACTTACACAATCTTCTAGGGAGAGATTTGGACATAAGCAAAAGAAGAGATGTATGAAATCACTCTTGTCCCCATAGGAACAAGAAAATTAGGCTATTATGTTGCTTCAAAAAATATATGATTGCACTTGAAATTGTACCATCATGAATGACAATGAACCCCCAGTAAATGAGCTACCAATGTCACATAATGATGAGCAACATAATAGCCATTAATGTTATTTAAAGACATGATAGATTGAATGAGGTATTTGAATATGACATGCTAAATGCTCAACTATAAGTGAGATCAAAAACATGTGTAAAATGATAAAAATTGAAGAAGAAAATTCACAAGAAATCTTAGAAGAGGGATGAGTGTAATTTATTAGAGCCTTCTCCTTGGAGGAAAGGACTTTATGATGAATAGGAGATAAAGATTCATAAGTGGATTTAGAAATTTGAGGGGAGTCATAAAGAGATTTGTTCATTGCCAAGATTTCCTTATGAGAGGAATAAGAATTGATAGAAGTAGAAGATGATTTAGTTGAAGTGAGATCATCATCACTACTAAACATAGCATTCACATTGAGAGATGGTCTTTTAGATGCTTTAGTGCGTTTGCAGGGATTGTAGCCAAGTCCAAAGGCATAATTGTGAAAATTAGTCTCTAGAGGAACCTTCATCCCTTGTTCATGAGCACCACAACCATTTCCATGATACCCATGCTTAGAAAAAATGCGAAAACCACGACCATAACGATCAGCCATTTCAGGAAGAGAAGGTGGTTTTTCATAAGACAAAGAATCAAACTCTTCATAATTAGAGGTGTGAGGAGAAGAAGTTTGAGAAGCAGCCACAAAATTATTGTTCATAGGTTCAAGTAAGACTGATTGATCTCTAGTTTCTTCCTTCTTTTTACCTTTAAGATCTCTAGGAGGAACCCTATACTCACCTACAAAGGTGGGATTAAAGTCAAGGGATCCCCAATCATCTTCTGCGAGAACCTTTTCAGGATCAAAAGACTTTTCATGTGTAAACTCAAGTCGAGAAGGATCTTCTTCAGGAGCTTTAGACTCATCCAAAGAATTTTGATTATCAGAGGGTAAGGATTCATCCATAGGTATCTTGTTCAAAGAGTCATTACTAGAAGAGGAAGGCTTGGAAGAACTCCCTTTGGAAGTAGATGTTTGCAAACAAGCTTGAAAATTAGTATCACCTATCAAGGTATATGTCTTATTGTTATAAATAAATTTAACTTGTCTATGCAATGTAGAGGGGACAGCTTGCATATTGTGAATCCAAGGTCTCCCTAATAACAAGTTGTATATTAGATTTCCCGACATAACATGGATAGGAGTGGGCAAAGTAACAGGTCCCACTGTGATGGGTAAGGTGATAATACCTAATGAAGACTTAGCCACATTATCAAAGCCTCGAATGGGACGAGAGTCAGGCTCAATAAGGGATGTATCCACATTCATCTTCTGCAATAGATTAATGCTACACACATTAAGGCCAGAGCCATTATCTACCAGTGTTCGTCTTATAGCAGTGTCATTTATGATAACCACAATCATCAAGGGATCATATTGATGTTGAATTTCACTAGTAGGCAACTCATCTTGGCTAAACACAATTTGAGATTTAGGATTCATTACAGAGTTCACCAAAGACACTATATTACTAGATGTATTAGGTGGAGGAACATTCAAATCTTTCAAGGCATCTTGTAACATTCCATGATGAGCAGAAGAAGTTTGGATCAAATCCCAAAGGGATATCTTAGCAGGGGTAGCTTTAAGTTGTTCTATGAGATCATATTCCTTACCAAGAACTTGTGAAATATGTGGAGCTTGCGGAAGAATTGGTTGAGAAGGAGGAAGTGAAGTTGGGATAACTGGAGGAGGATTAGGTTGCCTATTGTTTCTTGTGTTATAGGTATGAGCAACTGCATGATAACTCTCTCTAGTCAGTTGCTTAGCATACTCATAAGGGCTCTTAGAAGAATAACCTCCTTGCACAGTAATAATAGGTTTCTTAGGAGTGCAAAAAGAATCATTAGCATAACCACCTTGAACCACTAAGATAGGTTTATTTAAAGGTTGAGAATTTTGAGAAGAACAAGCACCTTGGATAGTGAAGAGAGGTTTGTTAGGTGTTTCATTCACATGTATCAAATTGATTGAGGATGGTTTAGAGGAATGAACAAAAGTGTTGGAAGAATTATTGATAGTCTTCTCTTGCACTAAAATCTTATCACAGATTAAATCAATTTTAGGAGAGAGACAAGGAATAGGCATTGATGTTCTAGTAGGAAGAGTAATACTAGGAAAGGTCATATCATCCTCTATCATCAAAGGATCTACATGGGGAATAAACTCTCTAGGAGAAGGATCAACATTACTCTCTAAAGTCTCACTTTTGAGAGGGAGATCTTTGAAAGAGATGTTAACCATCTTGCTTTGAACTAGGGTTTCCTTATGAGTAGAACCAAGTTGAGGAGAGGGAGATGCTTTGTTTTTAGAGGGAGAATAATTGATATTCAAGGAAGGTGAGAAACTATCAAGGGAGAGAGAATAATCTACACCTTCTTCTAATGGTTCATCCCAAATAGTGAGGTTGTTGAAAGGAATGTTTGAAGTATTGTCAATTTTGGGAGAGGAGATAACATTGTTTATTAATTCCTCATCCTTAGGAGGGAGAGCATCAATAGATGTGTTAAAATCATCCTCTTTCCTCAAAATATGTTCAATATGATATTTAGGGGAGAGAGAATTAAGGAAAGTGCTTATTATTTCATCTTCTTTCTCTAAGGGATGCTTATGGGTAAGACAAACTTTAGGAGAAGGATAAACATTTATCATTAATTCATCATCTCTAGTGGGAATCTTGTTGGACAAGGAAATGCCATCACTAGGAAATGTAGGGATAATGTCATTTTCTTGCACAAAAGGATCCTCATGAAGGGAGTGTTTTTTAGGAGGAACATGAACATATTTCTCCAAAGATTCATGCTTAGGAAGGAGATCTTTGAAAGAAGTGTTCATAACCTCTTGTTGCACTAACATGCCCCCATTGGAAGGACCAACTTTAGGAGAAAATAAGTCAATGTCCATCAATACCTTTTCACTTAGAGAGGCATCATGGAAGGAAGGTGAAGTAACATTAAGAAAGGTGTTTATGATATCATTCTCTTCCTCTAGGATAGCTAAATAGGAAGGGTACATTTTAGGAGAGTTGTTAAGATCACTCTTAAAGTCTTCATCCTTAGAGCATGGGAGAGTCTCAAAGGGATTGGTAGCAACTCTTTTAGGCACTAAAATGTTGTTATAGATGGGGGGAGGTTCTTTAGGAGAAGGAAAAATTGAAACAAGGGAAGCCAACCCATTATCACATCTATGAAATGAATGCATCATGACAACAATTTTCCTCTTTCAAATGATAACACATGCAAAAATAGAAGAAAATGTTCAATTTTAACTAATGAAAGCACTTAGAATGTACATTTAGAAAATGAAATTTATGATTCAAATGAGTTCCTAAATCAGATTTGAAATTATTGATCCCAATTAAGCTATCCACAAGTTCAACTTTGAATTGAAAAATTAGGGTTTTAGCAAAAATTTCCTCTAAATTTTTTAATCTTGCAAGAAATTGAAACTTGTAAATAAAAATTTGAATTTGAAATAGCATAAACACTCAAATTTGAAAACATAAATCAGAATTAGAGAAGATTGGAGTTCACGTCGGGTTCACCAAAATGTGGGGTAGAAAAAGTGACACTAAGCAAACATGCCCTAATCTCACTTTCAACCACACACTTGTGGAATACGAAAGAGCCTAGAGGTATCACACAACTGGCTACTTCTTTTTGTGGAAGAGAGAGCCACGGGCTACCTATTAGGATTTCTATTCCTTTGTTGTAATTGAAAGATGAAATGATGCAAGTTCAATCCCTAACCCCAAAGTGCAAGTATGAACTAATAACGAGATTGCAGAATTGAACTTAAACAATGGAAAGCTGTAAACACAAGGATAAGACAAGAATGCAAATGCGTACCCGGAGTTAAAATCTGACTGAAAATGTTCGGGACGGGGGCACGGGTGCCACTGTCCTGATTCTGCCCCTGAAACTGCTCCGAAAACTGCTGTTTTGCACTCTGGAAAAGTTGTCAAAAATGCTGAAAATGCTGTCTGTCAGGAGGACCAGGGCGCCCAGCGCCCCTATCCCAGGGACCAGGGCGCCCAGCGCCCCTATCTTGGCAGGACCAGGGCGCTCCATGCCCCTGTCCTAGTCTTCTGGGCTGAAACTTGGTGTGTTATTCTGTCTCTGTCTGCTTCTCCCGGATCTGCAACCTGCAGTGTCGTCCGAGTCCCGAAACCTGCACTTATATCTGAAAAGGTGTTTGGGCGGCTATATAGGGTTTTACCTTAGTCAAACCCCCACTTCGGTGATTTCCACCTCCACGAATAGCCAAGTTGTATTGTAAAATGTATTGTGTGTGTAGACCTAGTGTGTGTGCAAGGTCCTTAAATGCAAGAAAGCAAACTAGAGCAACCTAGAAAGTAAACCCTAATTGCTTGTGAATGATAATGTAAATGCTCTAAACCAAGATTCAAAGTGATCTAAAGCATGAATAAAGGATATATTGAATCTTATGCAAAGACATGAAAACAACATGAAATCATACCCAACCCTCAAGGGAGGAGTACAAGCCAATCTTCAGTCGGTAATCTCCTATTGTTCTTCAATGTCTTCCAAACCCTAAACGGATGAATGAATTTGATAAGTGCTTGATAGAGGAATGTTGAATGTTGTTGAAGTCTTCAAAGATCTGCTCTTTCGCTGCATATGAGGTCCCTCAAAACCAAAATCGGATCCTTTCAAATGAAGAAAGAGAGCTCTTATATATGAAACCCTAGGTCTTAATTTCAACTTTTGGCCGACCTAGAGATTGAATATCCCACTAATTTCTTGGGGTTAAGCTTTATTTTATGATTGGATCATGCTCCCAAAATTTCGAGAAAAATGTCTGGGACCATGTGCACCGGGCGCCACGGTCCCGACAACTTTTCACCAAATTTTCAGGGTCGTCAGATATGATGATTTTAGAGAGAATCCCGAAGTTACAGCTAATTTTGAGATGTTTTGACCCCCGAAATCAAGCCCCCAAGTTCAAAATAGGACCTAATTAGGGTTTTTGATTAAATGATGTATAGGAGGAATAAAATGAAAAGGGCACACTTTAATGAAAGGGCCCAACTTTATGATGTAGGAAATGATAAAATAGGACCTTAGACCTAATTAATTTAATTAATTAAGTGCTAAAGGGGAAATGCAATGCAAAATACAAAATGCGCCAAGGCGGGTGCTAAACTAGGTATGAAATTGTACCACCCTAGCAAGTGTGTACAATTTACGACGCTACAGATTGATTTGAAGAGAATTAAGATGTCGGTAAAAGACACATAAAGAATGTGATGAATAAGGGGAGAAATAAGTTATTCAATGGGCAACTATTACCGAGTTAGACAATGATGAAATCATGATGTTTAGATGGTTTTGATATCCTACAAATGTTGTTGATTATAAGGTTAATACTATACTATGTCACTGAGCAAAGAACCTAGTCGGTAAACCCTAAGGTTATCGATATCGGTTAATGAAGGCGGAATGTCTACCTAGTTAAGTTTAGTATTTATCGAGTTGCAACCGAGTTATGACAGTGCGCATTAGATGGATAAAAGCATTATTTAATGAAGGACAATGATTAGCTGGAGATGTATAAATGATTGGTATGCCATGCATGAAGTTTGTTAAGAGTCTATGGCAAAGGAAAATCGGCAGGAAGATCTACAATGTTGATTGAACCGCAATAACCTTGCACAAGTTCCTAGCAAGGAATGCAAGTCCCTAGGCAAGGTAAAACATTTTCAGATCGAAAGGGTACATTAAACCTGGTCAAGTTTGAAGATCTGATGGCTAAGATTGATCATGGGAAATGTGATCAAGGAGATTTAGTGGTTAGCAATTGTTTATAAATAAGGAATTATTGATAAACAATGTATGTGGGCAAGTGTAAGCACAGGGATGCTACATAGTGATTACCGAGCACAAAATCTTGAAGACCTATTTGAATAACAGAGTAGAGAGCCCAGCAGAGGGACAAGATAAGTCTTATGAATAGATTGTTTTGAGAAAATAAGAATCTACTTTAGCATTTTAGATGTGAAGTTGCAGATATATTTTATTGCTGTTATTTTGTAAGTGACAGGAAATCTCTTAACTGAGTGGACTTACCAGTCTTATTTGTAAACCCTCTAGCAAGGTAACATTCTAAATGAGTGTTTGAAATTATTTGACAAGGTCACTTCTAACAAAGTGAAGACCCTAATAGATCTGAGGGAAATCCCTTAACCGGGTCACATCTAGCAATGTGTTTGTAATCTTTAATAGGATTTTCTTTTAACCGAGCATACTCTAGAAGAGTATATTTCTTAGTGGGTCTGAAATCCCATAGTGGTTTTTCGCTATTTGGGTTTCCACATTAAATCTGGTGTTATATGTGTTATGATGATTATGTGTTTATGAGTTTGCATGTTTATCAATTTTTGGTTATGTTGCTGAAGTATAAGTTACCGAGGTTGAATCAGTTGATTTTATGGAAGATTAAGTTTGTCTGATTCACCCCCCCCTCTCATCTTGTTGGCTATTGGCATCTGTACTTTACTTTTAGTATCAGAACTTAAAATTGGTATCAGAGCTTTGGACTCTGGAAGAAAAAGTTTAAAGGTACTTGAGGCAAAGATCTGAAGATGTATAAAAGGGATGCACCGAAGCTGAACAAGTCAAGTTTTTCCACATGGCAGAAAAGGATGAAGCTGCATTTATCAGGAAATAGAGAATATGCAACATATTATCTAGAGAATGATTACATTGCACCAAGAACCAACCCTATGACCTTGGAAGAGATAAAGGCAAAGAAAGAACATATTCAAGCTATGATTGAAATAACATCGGCATTGACTGACTCAGAGTTTAATGATCTAGAAGGCTGCAATGATGCAAAAGCAATGTGGAGTAATCTCATATCTATGTATGGAGGTGATGAACATGTTCAAAGAGGAAAAGTAGATAGTATAAGAGGACAACTTGAAACCATGAGAATGAATGAAGCTGAGAACATAACCCAATACAGTACAAGGCTAAAGGAAATTGTCAATCAAATTAAAGGAGTAGGATGAACTATTGAAGAAAAGGATGTAACAAGTAAGTTTCTTAGAAAACTTCTACCAACTTATGCTATTCTAGTCTCTACAATCAATGAATTGAGGTCTGTACCCATCATGCCAATTTCTTTGGATGCTCTTATTGGTAAGCTACATGCATTTGAGTTAAGTAATTTTGATAACAGTGGGTCTTCGGTAAATAAAGTAGAATTTGTATTCAGTTCTTTTCATATTGGTGAATCCGATGATTACAATGATAGAATGAGTAAGTACTCTGAAGGGAATCACAGTGGAGCAAGTGAAACATTTCGTAAGAACATGGAAGATGTGCACAAATTGTATGAGGAAATCAATAAGCAAGAAGAGTTTGAGCATTATTAGCCAGAAGGTTACCGAGAGGAAAAGGTAAGTATAAAGGAAAGCTACCTTCAAAATGTTTCAATTGTGATAAGATAGGACATATGGCTTCTAACTTCCCTGACAAAGAATCTAGTGAAAAGACAAAATACTGAGATAATAGGAAGAAAGACAACCAATATAGAGGACACCAAGACTTCAAAAGGAGAGATAGAAAGACATGTCAAATAGCTGATGAGGAATCCAACGATGACAAATTTGGTGAAACTGATATAGAGGAAGTTGTTTATGTGGCTATTAAAGATGGATCAGATGAAGAAAGGTATGAAGAAAAAGCCCTAATATCTCACACAAATAATAATGATTCTTAGATCATAAACAGTGGATGCTCACATCACATGACAGGTGATAAACACAAGTTTGTTAAATTGGAAGACTATGATGGAGGCTATGTAAGATTTGGTAATGATGCACCACGTTTGGTGAAAGGTAAAGGATCTATAACACTTCTTGACAATGCTAAATATGATGATATATACTGGATTGAAGGTTTGAAATACAATTTGTTGAGTGTAGCACAACTAAACAATATAGGATACCAAATAGAATTTCAAAAAGGAATTGTCAAAGTTCATGACAACCATGGAAAGTTAGCTACTATCGGGACACAAAAAAAAGGTAACACATTTCATCTTGACTCAACTCGGAACAAGTGTCTTTATGCTAAGATAGATGATACCTAGTTATGGCATAAAAGGTTTTGTCATGTAAATTTTAATAATCTGATCAAAATAAGTAAGAAGCACTGAGTAAGAGGTCTACCGAGTCTTGAAAAACCTGAGAATGCTATGTGCTCAGGATGCCAGATGGGTAAGATGACAAGATCAAGATTTACAAGTAACTCCTACACTTCTAAAGGAATTTTAGATCTAGTACACACTAATCTTTGTGGTCCCATGAAAGTTCACAGTTATTATGGTGATAAATATTTCATATTATTTGTAGATTATTACTCAAGGATGATGTCAATCATGTTTTTAAAAGAAAAATCAGAAGATTTTCAAATGTTTAAATGGTACAAGACAAGAGTTGAAAATGAAATAGGAAGACAACTTAAATGTCTTAGATCTTATAGAGGATGAGAGTTCACTTCAGATGAATTTAACTTATTATGCAATGATCATGGTATAAAAATGCAAGTATCTACACTGAGAACACCTTAGCAAAATAGGATAGCCGAGAGAACAAATAGATCAATTGTGGATTGTGCTAGAACCCTAATGATAGAAAAAAGGGTACCTTGGACATTTTGGAGAGAAGCATTTAACACTGCAGTTTACACCCTCAACCAAGTTCAACTAAAGAAAGGAACTATGAAGACACGATATGAAATCTGGTATGACAAGAAACCTAATGTAAGCTATTTTAAAATCTTTGGAAGTAGATGCTATGTTCACAAAGATGACAAAAATGGAAAGTTTGATCAGAAAAGTTAAGAAGGAACATTTCTTGGTTATTCTTCTAGAAGTAAAGCATTTAAATGTCTAATCAAATCATCTAACAAAATAGTGGAAAGTGCAAATGTGAAAATTAATGAATTTGCAGAAAGAAATGATGAAGGAAATTCCAAAGTACTAGAAGATTATGTAGAATTTGTTTATGTTCAACTGAGAAGTCCTACCGAGAAAGCTGCTGAAGAAAATGAAGATAATGTCCAGTTACAGAGTGATGAAGAAGATCATACAGAACCTACCGAGCCTATATTAGCCAAATATGTCTGAAGACATCATGCATCAAGTCAGATTATAGGAGATAAGGATGATCTAGTGATGACAAGGAACAAACTGAGACAGAACACATGTCTGATAACTGAATTTGAACCAAGAATAGTGAAAGAGGCATTTAATAGTTAAGATTAGGTAAATGCTATGATAGAAGAGATTGATCAAATCAAGAAGAATGACACATGGATACTGATCCCAAGACCAAAGGACAAAAATGTAATCGGTACAAAGTGGATTTCCAGAAACAAGCTAAATGAAAAAGGTGAGGTCATTCAGAACAAAGCAAGACTAGTTTGCAAAGGTTATGCTCAAGAATAAGGAATAGATTATGGTGAGACTTTTGCACCTATGGCTAGACTTCAGGGAGTAAGAACATTGTTGGCATATGCTGCTTTCAAAAATTTCAATGTGTATCAAATGGATGTTAAATCTACATTTTCGAATGGTATACTAGAAGAAGAAGTTTACATTGAACAACCTGAAGGATTTGTTGAAGACAAGAGTAAAGATCAGGTATGCAAACTGAACAATGCTTTATATGGTCCGAAACAAGCACCTAGAGCATGGTATGAGAGACTGCACTCTTATTTGATCAAGATTTGTTTTATAAGGACAAGTGAAAACAACAATATGTACATGAAGAAAGATGAGGACAATGGAATAATGATCTCAACCATATTTGTTGATGATATTATATTTTGTGGAAATGACTCTTTATGAAAGAACTTTGGAAATGAAATGTGCAAAGAATTTGAGATGTCACTAATCGGTGAGATAAAGTATTTTATAGGTTTACAGATACTGCAAATTAAAGATGAGATTTTCATTACTCAATCCATGTACATAAAGGAAATCTTGAAGAAATTTGGAATGGAGGATTCTAAACCAGTAAGTAATCCTATGACTACTAACTGTAAACTATCAAAGAATGATGAATTCGCATCTATTGATGAGACACTTTACTGATCTATGATTGGAAAATTGCAATATGTTGTGCATAGTAAACCGGATATAGCACATGCAGTATCCATTGTTGCAAGATTTTCTATAGATCCCATGGAAACCCATATGACATCAATCAAGAGAATTTTCAGATACCTGTGAGGCATTGAAGATTATGGCTTAGTATATGAAAAGAGGAATGATTTTGATTTAAAAGTTTATATTGATGCTGATTTGGCAGGCAACATTGATGACAGGAAAAGCACAAGTGGTGGAGCTTTCCTTTTAGGAGAAAGACTAGTGAGTTGGCTTAGCAAGAAACAAGGATGTATCTCATAGTCCACAACAGAAGCTGAATATGTTGTTGCAGCATTGAATTCTACAAATATAACATGGATCAAACAACTATTGAAAGGTATAAATGAGAAAGTTACCGAGCCAGTAACTATATTCTGTGATAATACTAGTGCCATTAACATGTCAAAGAATCTAGTAATGCACTCTAAGACAAAGAATATATCTATAAAGTATCATTATCTCAGAGAAGAAGTTCAAGAGAAGAAAGTTGTGCTAGAATATATCAGTTCAAAGGAGCAATTAGCAAACATCTTCACAAAGCCATTTCCAAGGGACACTTTTGAGTATCTCAGAAGCAAGTTAGGGGTCTTACCCCTATCTTCTACTCACTGACAAAGTTCGGTGAAAGCATCAATTCGATGAATCTACAAAATATTATGTGTGGATTGATGCTAATTTACGCACTTTAGAAGGTTTTCTAAAGTTTTGCAGGAAATAGTAAATAGAGACAGGTTGCTCTGACCGAGACAGAGATGATACACAGTAAGGCAAATCACTTCACAGCGGAAGAAATCATGATTTAGTTCTTTTACTTTTTGGCATTGTTGTCAAAGGGGGAGAAGACTAAATGGTTGACTAAATGAGACTAAATGGTTGAATGAATGAATGGTAAAGCCCTATATGAAGAAAATAACATAAGACTAATGATAGGGGGAGAAGACTGCAAAAACAAAGAAGACTAAATGCAAGACAACAACTCTAAAGCCCAATGAAAAAAGGAGAAGACTTCAAAAGATTTTAATAGCTCAAGGATAATAGGAGAATTCTAACAACAATCTAAATCTGAATCAATTTGAATATCTTGTTGATATTACCATTTAATTGTTGGTTTTGCCATCAATGCCAAAGGGGGAGATTGTTGGCATTTCAGTAGAAAGAAAGATTGTTGATATTCGTTGAGGATATTGAGAAGGTTGTTGAAGATTACTTGATATAACTAAAAAAGGATGATAAGTATCTTTATAACATTGTTTTGTCATTGATGTTAAGAAATTCATTTTCTGATTCAGTATGATGTTGCCATACCTTGAGAAGGTTGATTTGAAGAGAATTAAGATGTAGGTAAAAGACATAGAAAGAATGTGACGAATAAGGGGAGAAATAAGTTATTCAATGGGCAACTATTGCCGAGTTAGACAATTATGAGATCATGATGTTTAGATTGTTTTGATATCCTACAAATGTTGTTGATTATAAGGTTAATACCATACTATGTCACCGAGCAAAGAACTTAGTCGGTAAACCCTAAGGTTATCGATATCGGTTAATGAAGGTAGAATGTCTACCGAGTAAAGTTTAGTATTTACTGAGTTGCAACCGAGTTATGATAGTGTGCATTGGATGGATAAAAGTATTATTTAATCAAGGACAATGATTAGCTGGAGATGTATAAATGATTCGTATGTCGTGCATGAAGTTTGTTAAGAATCTATGGCAAAGGAAATTCGGCAAGAAGATCTACAGTGCAAATTCAACAACAATAACCTGGCACAAGTTCCTAGGAAGGAATGCAAGTCCCTAGGCAAGGTAAAACAGTTTTAGATCGAAAGGATACACTGAACCTGGTGGACTTACTAGTCTCTTAACCGAGTGGACTTACCAGTCTTATTTGTAAACCCTCTAGCAAGGTAACATTCTAAGTGAATGTTTGAAATCCTTTGACAAGGTCACTTCTAACAAAGTGAAGATCCTAACTGATCTAAGAGAAATCCCTTAACCAGGTCACATCTAGCAATGTGTTTGTAATCTTTAACAGGATTTGCTTTTACCCGAGCATACTCTAGAAGAGTATATTTCTTAGTGGGTCTGAAATCCCACAATGATTTTTCCCTATTTGGGTTTCCACATTAAATCTAGTGTTATATGTGTTATGATGATTATGTGTTTATGAGTTTGCATGTTTAGCAATTTTTTGTTATGTTGCTAAAGTATAAGTTTTTCAGGTTGAATCTATTGATTTTATGGAAGAATAAGTTTGTATGATTCACCCCCCCCTCTCATCTTGTTGGCTATTGGCATCTGTACTTTACTTTTAATATCAGAACTTACACCATGATAAACCAAATAGTATTTAGAATTACCTCGTAAGTATTTCAACACCCTTTTAACAAAAGTACAATGTTATTTTCTAGCTTATAGTTTTGCATTTTAATTTTTTTCAAAAAGGTGTCACATATTTACTCTAACTTAACAAAAGATTTCTATGAAACCAATTGCTACTAATTTCTACCCCAAGAATATATCTAATAATACCCCAATCCTTCATGTAAAATTTTTAAAAACATGTTTTTTGAACTCTTTCATCACTGTCTTACAAAATCAACTCCCTCTCTCTAGGAGTAGCCCTTAGTCAATAGTCTAGCCTTCTACCTTTCTAACCAACTATCTACTCCAAATTTCTTCTTAAATACTCACTTGCATCCAATGGGACATCTTCCTTTAGGAAAAAAAATAAGATCTCAAGTGTCACAACTATCAAAAGCTATCATCTCCTCTCGCATAGGCTACATCCAAGATTCAATTTCCACAAAAGAGAGTGCTTCCCTATAAGATCTAGGTTCATCATCAGTACTTAATAAAGAAAAATTACAATAGAAATTTTGTGAGCTATATTTGTCAAGTGGATTTTGTTTTCTTGTGGAACTTGTCAAAGGTCAAGTAAGAGTTTCTTACTCATTTTCTTCGTCATTATTTTTAACTTCTCCTCTTATTACAAGTTCTTCATAAATTTCACTTAAAATATCTTCTTCTTCTTCTTCATCTCTTTTCCATATCTTTGTTCTTCCACAGATGCATCTACTACTTAGTTTCATCATGCACTATCTCTAATTTTTCATTTGGTCATTCTTAACTCGAGTCAGCTCTAAATTTCTTTAAAATCACATCCCTAGAAAATAACAATGTATTGGTTAGAGGATTCCAAAGCTTGTAACCTTTTACATTCTCTCCATATCCTACAAATATGCATTTATGAGGTTTTGGATCCAACTTAAATTGCTTCTCTTGAGGCACATGAACAAAATCATCACAACCAAAGACCCTTGAAGGTAAAATTGAAGGCTTTTTATCAAACCATATATCATTAAGATTTTATGAACGAGATTTTTACAAGGACATATATTAATTAAATAACAAGTAGTACCAATATCTTTTGCCCAAAAAGTCTATCTATCTTAGTACTACTTAACATACTCCAAGTTCTTTCTGGTTAATATCTGGTTCATTATTTTTGCTACCCCATTTTGTTGGGGAGTGTATAGTGTAGTCTTTTCCCTAATAATTCAAGCATGTTTTCAAAATTCATTAAAATATTTAGAGAAATATTTACAACCATTGTCAGATCTCAATACTTTTATCTTATAATTATATTTCTTTTTAACCAGTGCCTTCAATTCCTTAAGCTTTATGAAAACTTCAGATTTGGAATGCATAGAATAAATATAAGTATATCTCAAAACATCACCAATGAAAGAAACATAATGTTGAGATCTATTTAAAGATTCAAAATCCACTAGACCACATACATTTAAATAAATAATCTTTAAAATTATATTATCTTTATCAACTCCTTTAGGAAATGAAGATCTATTTTTTTTACTAGACTTATCAAATGTCACATGCATTCCATAATAAATAAACTTAGAAACTGAAAGTAAACTTCTTACAAGATTTGGAATATAAAAAACATTATCAATAGCAATTAATCCTTCCATGACTAAAAAATGGTTTTACTTTTCCTTTACCAATACTCTTCAGTAAGGTATCATGAGAAAGAAAAAAATATCCTCCAATATGTCCTTTGTACTAAAAAACTACTCCTTATGAGGAGTCATATGGTAGGAAGCACCTAAAACAACAAGTCAAGCATCATTACTAATAGACTTAGTTGAAATAAACAAAGTATACAAATGACGATCATCTGAGGACTTATTTATAGAAGTATCGGTGCCCATTTCTCTTCTTTCTACATCCCATGTTCCCTCCTTTACCATAATTTCAACACTTGACTCTGCTCTTTCTGGAGGTCTTAGAATGACCTTTGGACTTATCCTCCTATTATCCCATTTAGGACCTTTATACTCAGGCCTTTCTCAAACATGCAAGACATCTTGAGAGCCACCACTCATGATCTTTCTCCTCAAAACAAGGTTTTAGAGGACAAGGACTTTGAAATTTTGAACAAGGAATTTGAGTCCCTATATTTTTCCTACATAAACTAGTACCAAAAGTTTAGGAAATTATCATGATTCTCCTATGGATGATCTCCTTAGAATTTAATATTGTAAGGATCATCACGCAAGACACAAGACTTGTTTTTCATCTAAGATTGCTTCTTCTTTAAACACTCCTTTTTTTTCATATCATAAAATTAATGATCACACTACCAATGATTGTCTTGATTTTCAAAATGGAAAGCGAGGACTCATTGATAAGGGCATAATCAAAATCATGGATGACAATCCTTCCTCTTCTAAAAACCCTTGTCCTATATCTCCAAAGACCAAATCTACACCTATTGATGGTAGAGAACAATTACCAATTATAATATTTTAGAAATTGAAGTATGACAATAATATCATTTTTACTTCCATTAAATGTAGCAATAATCATACCTAAGGTAGTGAACAGTTCCTTTTTCAACATGGCGGTTCTCATTCTATTGGAATGTGTAAATTATTTAAAATATTTATTCAAGAAAAATATGATAGGGCCCTCATATCTCTAACAACTTATCTTGCTCTCTTTCATGGTGAAAAGGTAGTTCCCTAACAGTCCTTTCATCCCCCATGTTGCTCCTCACCCTATGACACAAGTAGTTAACTTTATTGGGGGCCATTTTTCATAAGTGTTGATTGTTTTTCAATATCAAAAATCATGGGGCAGTAACATGCTTCATTCTTGCCTCTATCCTTGGGAGGAAATAATCTTTTCTCATATCTTTTCTTTATCTAAAGCTTCACTACTCCCTTTAGGGGTTTCATTTTTCATGTTTTGGATATCCTTTCTTGAATGGAATGGTATGTCCCTTACATGAATAATCTCTCCTTAGTGGAGTATGTGATATTTCTTCTTAATTTATCTCTTTCTTTCTTTCAAGATTACCTCGTTATTGGAGCTGCATTTTATATATATTAATGTCTTTTCTTGCATATAATATTCCTTCATGTGACTAAACTATGAATTTTCCTATGCCTAATCTCTCCTTAGAGGTTTGTCCTTACAATTGGGGAGCAATGATCTCTCTTTTATATCTTTTCTAAGAGTCCACTTTTTCTTTTGTTGAGTGGTTTTTTTTTATGATTTTATGTTATTCCTTGTGTGAAATTGTTTGTTTTTTCAAGGATGATCTATTATGTATGACGTGCATGTCCTTGGCTACAACCTCTTTTTCAATTGGGAATGTATATATATTATAATATTAGCTCTCACATTGAGTCAAAAGTGTGTCACCCTTCATCAAGAATATCTTTTTCACCTAGAAATTAGAGAAAGATATGTATTCTTCTTCTCCTTCCTTTCTTTTGGTAGAAGATGTTATGTTTTTAAAAAAAAATCCTCTTGGAGGTAGGTGTCTTGTGGGAAAAGATGTCTTCACCTCAAACAATTTATTTACACCCATTGGAAAATATCTCTTTTCTAACTATCTTATCCTTTCTTATGAGAATATATCTCCTTGGTGTTTAAGCTATGAATCTGTGCTTCTAGCTTCCTTAAGACATGAACATAGGATTATGTTGACATCCTAACGAGGGGGCACCCATATCGCCCTATGTGTACCATATTGTTACATATCTTTTCATATTTTAAAAAGGGTGTTTAAACTCATAAACAAAGAAAACAAACTCTTATACGAGATGATTCGTGCTCAAAACTAGATGTAGCATTGATATATTCTTATATGGCGTGCACATCTCTAGAACCAAATAAAACGAGCTCTTACATGGGATATCCTCAAAACCAAACATATTTAATGCTTAAATGGGGTTACACATTCTTGAAACCATAGAGAAAACACTCTTAAATGAGAGGTTATCAAAGCCATATATTCACCCCTTGGCATTTCCATTTTCATTATATGTCTTAAATAGGTTGATGCATGCTCGAAAGAAGAGAAAAAAAACTCTTATATGGGGTTCTATATAGTTGAAACCAAACATCACTTGCACACACATACGAGGATGAGTGGAACTAGAAAAACACAACTAGACTATTCCTACTCTCCTCCATAACATGGATCACTTAGAAAAAAACATCTAGGGTGTGTATCCATGCCCTCTCTCATACTTTCCATGAATCACCTAGAAAAATACATATAGAGTGTGTATCCTTTCTTTCTCACTCTTCTTCTCATGAGATCGTAGCTTGGATATTTATAGTTTATCGATGATGAATGATTTTTTTCTTTTACATGATCACTTGTGTTCTTAATATGGTATTTTTTGAGAATGATATTAGTAGTTCAAACATTTTAATATCGTGGTCTCTTTGGCTACTTGACTTGAGGTCGTATTTTTAGCCTTTAGCTTTTGTGTTGTCAGTCTTTTGCCTTTTGTCTTTGTTTTTATTTGTTTGTCTTTGTTTTCCCTTTGCCTTTTTTGTGCTATTTTGTGTGCCCTTACATGTATTTGACTGAGTTAAGATCTTAAGATTGCGGTCTTAGTTATTCAAAATTAGAGGTATCTTATACTCCTTGTGATTATGCTACTTTATTCGATCCCATTCATCTCTCATTCATCTTCTTTACTTCAAGAATTTTGATAGGCTCATTCTCTCATTAAAGTGGGGGTAAAATGTATCATAGTGCCCCTACTTTAGCATGTCTCATCCTCATCTCTTATCTAGGTCTATTCAGTGCCTTAACTCTAGTTTCGATGCCTTATAAAACTACCAAATTACTTGCGAGAGGGGTATCCTCCTCTCTAGGCATTAGATTTAGTCATTTATTAAGGAGAACCAAGGTGGTGTCACTCTGGTCCTAGGCCAAAGCACCAAACATCCTGTTCCCCCTTAATGGGGCCCAATTTTTAAGGAAAGGATGAGACCTATCTCACCAATGGAAAATAAATTTGGCTGGTTTATATGATCATTGGAGGTTATGTTAATTGGTAAATTGACCTAGGATGTCACATATAAATATATTTTTCAATTCATTTCAAACCTAACACAAATTAATTCAAGCAATCAAGCATTGAAGCATCCATCATCAAACATTTTTAGATGTCTTCAAGGCTACATATTCATCATTTATTCATTGTGGAGAATCATTACATTATTCATATGCAAGAATATGTGTGATTAGGGTTTTTCCATATTCATTCCATTCCATCCAACAAATGTGATTACATTCAAGAAGAAAAGAATCATTATTAGTCATTGCAGGTTTGAGGTATATCCATCCATTGTTTATTTCAATATTTCCAATATTTTGTTCAAGGTTAATTCCTAAATCATGCTTTGACTTAGGAAAACCCCTATTCCCAACCTATTTACCCTTATTTCTACATGTAGGAAGAAGGTACAGAGTTGTGGTCTTCAAAAATTACTTTATTTATAGTGACTAAGGGATCCCTCAATGGAGTGTGAAAAGTGTGGAGGATCAGAGAAACCACCATCCCATTCCCTTAGATTAAGATATGTTGTCAGACATCTAGGCATGTAGAAAAGGGTAATATTTACTTGTAGAATGATGATATAAAAATCCTTGATTATATCTTAATATGTTGTATTTATATCTCAAAGATTATCCCATACATCCAAGGGTGTAAGAGTAGTTGGATTCCTTTTTTAGATAATTTTTTAGTACAAAGTAAGAAGGGATAATTTTTTAGTACTTAATCCTATTGTTAGACAACATATGCTTAAACTTTTTCAAACTTTTAACAACAACAAGAACATGTTTTTCAACAAAATAATATTTCTCCTCATGATCTTTAAGGCCTTGACTGAAAAAGGCCAAAGGTTGCTCCAAACCATGTTCATTTTCTTGAACCAACATACTTGAGATGTTGTCAATACTACCATAAGCATACAAAATAAAATATTTTGAGAAATCTAGGTTCAACAAAGTAGGAGTAGCTGCAAGTGCCTCTGTTATAAGCTCAAAACTCATGTTCCCATCCTTAGACTAGCTAAAAGGAATATCCTTTTTCAACATAGAAGTTAAAGGTTTTAATAGTTCTACAATATTTGGAATAAACCTCATAACAAAATTAGTCCTACCCAAGAAGCTTTGCAAGCCTTTCATGTGTGCTGGTAGAGGTAGGAAAAGAATAGCACTTACTCTCTCCGGATCAATAGTAATACCTTCTTTTGACACCACATATCCAAAAAGCTTACCCTCATGAACATAAAACACATATTTCTTAGGGTTAAAAGATATACCATACTCTCTACACCTCTAAAAAAATTTCTTTAGGTGAGCTAGGTGTTCAACTGAATTTCTGGAATAAACAGTGATATCATCCAAATAAACAAGTACAAATTTATTCATCAAACTATGAAATATCATATCTATAGCATGTTGAAAAGTGGCACCAAGATTTGACAAACCAAATGGCATCTTTTTATATGCCATAGTGCCCCATTTAGTTGTAAATATTGTCTTAAATTGGTCTTCCTCCTTCACTAAAACTTGGTTATAACCTAAGAATCCATCTAGCAAGGAGAATCTCTCAGAACCTGCAATAGCTTGCATAATCTACTCCATACAAGGCAATGGGTATCTATCCTTCAATGAGGCTCTATTGAGATCTGAGAAATCAACACAAAGTCTGATTTCACCATTCTTTTTCCTAGCTCGGACAAGGTTTGACACCCAAGAGGTGTGTTTTATAGGAAAAATGATGTTGCTCTCAATGAGTTTATTAAGTTCTTTGACCATAAGGGGCTCAAGCTTTGGATTAAGAGGCCTATGTTTTTTCCTCATAGGTTTAGCATTTAGCTCAAGCTCTATGGTATGTTGGCCAATACTAGGGTCAAAACCTTTTAAATTAGAATGTTTCCAAGCAAAAATGTCACTAAACTCTTGGCATGGTAAAAAAAAAGCACACCTTTCCTCTAAAGTAAATACCTTGCCAAGCTTTAACAACTTATCCTTCAAAATCTCAACATTTTCATAATGTTCCTCCTTGATCTGCAAGCTGGATTTTTCTTTTCTCACTTGATCATCCTCATTGAAAATTGACTCCAATATGACCAAACCCTTAGGTAACTTGTTTATTTTCACTTGTATGACCTGATCATCATACTGTTGCTTGAGCTTCTCTTGGTTGGTGTTAGAAAACTCTACCTCTTCCCTCAAAAAATTAATAATCTGTTGATTACTATAAAAACTTGCCAATGATCAGTATTGTTAGGAATAGAAGACCTAACAATCACTTTTACATATTGATGTTCATTAACATTGCTGATATCATTTGGAATATCAGATTGTGCTCCTATTGGAGCAAGTCTGTTAGCATGTTTATTAAAATTTCTAGGAATAGACAACAAATTGAAATCTTGGAAATCTTCAATAAGATCCTATACCCTATGTTTATAAGACTTCAAAATATAATTCTTAGTGGCCTGGAAACCCCTTACCTGGTTGAGAACTAATTCACTGTCACCATAAACCTGCAAAAACTTGACCCCTCTCTTCTTTGCCCATTGTAGACCATGAATTAAGGCCTCATATTTTGCTATATTATTAATGCAACTAAAAGGAAATGTGAAAGATGCATAATATTTATCATTAGTAAGGGAAACCAACATACAACCACAGCCAACATAATTCTTATTTCTTGACCCATCAAAATAGGGATTCCAAAGCTCATCTTGATGTTGATTATCTTGTTGTCCAACATCCTTAATCAAATTTGGGACAACAGAACCTTGTTCATGAAACATATAGACTCCTAGGCTTACCTCATCCATATTTTAAAAAGGATCTTCCTCAAGATTCTTAGCTGCCCATTCATCCAAAATAATATTAGGAATATCATCAATAGGGGTGCTTGGATCACGTAGAATGAATTGGTCATCTTTCTCATGAATGGTTAAATTGGCATTGACAACGCTAAGGACATAGGGTTCTATGTGGTCATTAGCTAAAGCTTCTGATGTAATAGTAACTTTAGTTCCATACCTAATCCTAAAAAACATATGTGACCTAACAGATGACAAATAACCACCTAATTTGGTTGTAAAGTCTCTTTATAAGAAAATTGCAAAGTAGGGTGGCAAGTCTATCACATAAACATCTTGCGGAATGGAAAAATTGGGGCAAGCATGGAGTGTTAGACTCAAATTTTTAATGACTCCGATAGTATTTAAAGTAGTCCCATCTAACCGTACTACACCCTTTTTCAATGGCTCATAAGTTAGTCCTAATTGGTCAACCAGATTCTTGGGCATGACTGAGCTACTTGCACTTGAATATATCATGCAGTTGTGCACTAGATGATGGCCAATGATTAGAGTGACATAAAAGGGAGGTGGTTTATTTACCTTGGACTACTGGCATTGTTGTTCAGTCTTCTGTTGAGGCTTATTGGTAAGAACAACTTTTGAAGTTTGCTAATGAAATGGTTGGGCAATCAAAGAATGGTTAGACAAAGCATCATTTAACAAGTCTTTTTGCCCAGGTAGGGCTAGTGAATCCCACATTGACATGCTAACATGAGTTTTCTTCAACTAATCCAAAATATTAAAATCAGTCATACTAACCTTTTGAGTCCTATCCTTTTTGATTTGTGTTATCTGAGGTTGGCTTTTTGGCTGATCTTTGGTCACCACAGGTTGTGATCTCTGAAGAATCTGTGTATTTTATGCAGAGAGAGACCCTTCCTGAGATTGGGTACTTGAGAAAGGCTGATTATTATTCTTATCAGTCTGCTACCCCATATCGACAACCCTTTTCTTGGATATTGTGTTGGTTGCTACAAGGATGTATGACTGATTTTGAGGTTGATTAACCCCACAAAACTCCTCACCTTGCCAATTCATCAAAGTAACATCAGGACTATCATGTTCCATGGGTACAGATTGTTCTTCATTAACCTCATGAGACTGATTTATTCGAACAACAACACTGTTTTGCATCATTAATGGCTGATTTAACATACCATTGGAGAATGTAGATTGGTTATGTGACTGGTTACAAAGAAAACACCACTTATAGTCAGCTGCCAAGTTGTTCCGGAATGGAAAAATCTCCTGTGAGGAACTAGGTGTGTTAGAACTATACTACTAGAAATGAAGGTACAACAACTATAATAGGTGGAACTATAGGCATAATGGGTTGTAAATCAGCAAATATTGGCATGGGAGGCCTAGGTGCTATCTTCCTTGCTCGAATCAAACTATTTTCATTCCTAATAACAACATCAAATGTTGTTGGTAAAGTATTTCCCCCCATAGATTATATCATAAGTGCAATATCACTATTCAAATCCTTAAGGTAAAATAAAAAAGCATAGTCATTAGACATTTTTACCGATGCTGGAATCCGATTCCAAGTCCTTTGAAACTGGTAGTTGAAATCAATCATATACTCATGTGGAGCTCTTTTGATAGTACTGAGCTGCTCCACAAATGAAAAATGATCTGACTTGCCTTTAAAATGTCGATTTAACAACTGTCCCAGCTCATCCCAAGTAGCTATTGAGTTCACAAGCAAACCCCTAAACCACTGAAGGGCTTTCCCTTTGAAAGAGGCTGCCAAAAGTCTTAATTCAACATTCTCTATAATGATATGATGCACTTGTTACTTTTTGGTATTTGGCATTTCTGTTTTGGCGCTTTGATGGTTTTTCCATCTTGTGTTGCCATCAATGCCAAAGGGAGAGATTGTTGGTATTTTGGTTATGTTGATATGGTTTTGTCATTGATGTCAACACCTACTAACACTTACCAACTCTGGGACTTTGGAGAATTGGAAATGTTCACCGACAAGCAAGTGACTTATGCACAGTCACTGGTATCTAGTACACCGGCAAGATATGATGTTCACTGGCACTTGGAATGGCATAGAAAACACCTGGCTACGTTGAAGACATCATTTGGACACTTTTTCTTGGAGATTTGTTCATTGGCATATTTATGTTTGCATATTTGTTGTTACCGACAAATAGGTCCAAGTTACGCACCGACAGGTTTATCTTTTCTAGATCAGCACGACACACCTTGGAGATGATTTATTATTGTTGTAAATACATCAAGCCGACATGTTGAATTAGTTATTGCATCGGTTATTGTTTTATTTGTAAAATGATTTTATTGTAATATCGTTCAGAGCCGACCTACTAAAATTGGTCTTAGGTTATGAAATAAATGTAAGATCTTGTTTGTAAGATCAAGTGTGGAATGCGAAGGAAGAAGTAATCAGAACTACACCGGTACTGAATCTAGCATAGAAAGATGTTATTTTGCACAGAACAACCTTATTATATTTAACCATCCGATTGTAGTCAGTGTGACTCATATTTTGTGATTGAGTAGTGAGCTCTAGGCACTTGGCCTTTTTGCATGTGTAGACCCCATTTGTATTCAATTGTATTTAACCATCCAATTGTAGTCAGTGTGACTTGTATTTTGTGATTGAGCAGTGAGCTCTAGGAACTTGGGCTTTTTGCATGTGTAGACCCCATTTGTATACACATACTATTTGCAGTAGTATCATTTGATTGTGGGTAAGGTTTCCCACTGTGGTTTTTCCCCTTACAGGGTTTCCATGTACAAATATTGGTGTTATGTGTTGTGGATGTTATTGTCTTTCTGTTTCATGCATTAATCTTTACTGATACTGCAATTAATTGATAAAACTATCTACAGGCATAAAAGTTTGGTTTAACGATATTAAGCATTAAAGTTGGTTAAGTTGCTTTTGGTTTGAATTTATTAGACAACTGATTCACCCTCTCGGTTGTCGTTAGGTCCTGAAGACTTAATATGAGTCAAAATGAATCTTATGCAAAGACATGAAAACATCATGAAATCATACCCAGCCCCAAGGGAGAGGTACAAGCCAATCGTCATTCAGTGATCTCCTATTGTTCTTCTACATATTCAAAATCCCCCAATAGATAAAATACTGCTTGATGAATATTTGATGGATGAATGTGGAGTTTTGTTGAAGACTTCAATGATCTACTATTTCACTGCAAAGAAGGCTCTAATGCTCCCAAAAACCTATTCTTCGATCCTTAGAATAAGACCCCTTCAAATGAATAAAGAGAGCTCTTAATTATGAAACACTAGATCTTAATTTCATATTTAGGCTGAACAAGGATTTTAATTTCCCACTGATATTGTGGGGTTGAGAATTATCATATCATAGCATTGCACTCTTGAAATTTCTAGGAAAAAGTCATGGACCATGTACATTCATGCCATAGGTTATCCAACTTTTCACCAAATTTTCAGGATTGCTATATATGATGATATTAGAGTGCATCCCAAAGTTGAAGATGATTTCAAGATGTTTTGATATGCGAAATTGGGACTAAACAGTTGAAATAAGGCATAATTAGGTTAAAGGGCCTAACTTTGTAATGTGTAAAGTGATATATGAAATATATCAAGCAAGATCAATGGAGATAGGAAGAATGGAGATCCAAACCCTATTGGACATGTGATGGTATAATCTTTGTGATTTCATTTGATTTGCATTGTCTTAGGTAATCTTCATATGTTATGGTGGATCTTTGTTGTTGTTAGGCTAGGGTTTTGTGGTTGAATGCATTTAGTCTTTCAATATTGTTATTATTGTTGTATCCATTTTCTCCATATACAGCTTCAGATCAACATCTACTATGCCAGATTCAGTATTGGTTTAAGCTCTGCAATATACATAAACCTTTATCCCAATAATTAACGCAATTTCATCGGGAATGCTTTGCCAAATTCCTATTTCCATCTCCATTTTTTCAATTTAGCTATGCAAAAACGCTAGTTCTACGTGTTTTCCTAATTAGCCCAAGGCATCTTTAAATAGATGTTGATCAACATTCGGTGTGACGTTTCAATGTGAGGTTTTTCCTTCTTTTCGATCAAATGTAGGAGGCTGGCTGAGTATTTTTTGGAAAAGAGAATATACAATCCATAGTGTTTACGGTAGGTTAGTCTAAGAAAATCCTTATACGTAAATAGAAGAAAAAAATGTTAAAAGTTAAAATTATAACTTGGTGGTTTATGCTTGAAATTGTAACTTGGTGGTTTATGGTTAATCATGAATTTTATTCCCTCATTTGGTGGTTTATGTTTGAAATTTGCCTCAAACATTATCAAGTTTCTTGGAAGTTTATTTAACTATTCAAGTATGATCTCCATAATTCTATTCTACTTCTATATGCTCTTTGGGCTCAAATTTTAATCTAAATATAATTTTTTTGACTAATTAATATAAATAAACATAGAGTAAAAAAATATTCACAATATTTTATTCTTTCATTTTTTATACATTTATTCCTTACTTTAGGAGAGTCGACATTATTAGAGTAGTAGGAGTTATACATATGATCCTCTAAAAAGGCACTAATGATTAAATAATTTTCCTACTTTAGATTATTTTTTAACGGAATAAATATTCAATACCTTTTGTGTTGTTATACCCAATCAAGGTATGTGATTACTAAATATAACCCTTTCCAAAATAAATTGATTAAGGATTCAAGATTATTCAAATATGGGAGTGTTGAGTTTGTATGGGGAAGGTCAGAAAGTTGAGTTTGTATGACTAATGGTAAAATATGTTCTGATCAAACTTTGAAGTTTAGTGCACTTGCTGACCTAGGCTTGAGAAGAGCTCTCTCCTCAATTTTTCTTCTTAGTAGATCAAACTTTGTCAAATATTTAATTGGTTGATATACTCCTTATAGAAATTGTGGTTACTGTGTGTTTTCATTGATATCAACCTATTATTTTATATTATTTTTAATCAATAAATGAGTTGAAGACTTGTAATGATGTGTTATATCTTAGTTTTTGAAGCTCATGATTGAATGTCAAAATATGTTGATCTAAAGTTTATAGTTGGATCTCAAAGGTGTGGATCTAAAGTTCATGGTTGGATGTCACAATATGTTTCAATCTAAAGTTCATGTTGGATGTCAAATGTACATATATTGAGATGTTATATATTGGAAGATAAGGTTTGCAAGTATTTTTAAAGGTACGAAAGGTGTCACAAATTTCTGGAAGAATGTACCATATTTATCTACATCTGAACATATAATTCATCATTTGGAAATAAAACGAACGAAGGTGTGAAGTATGTATGTGTCTCTTCTAATATCACAAGTGATAAGGGAAAAGTTTCAAGGGTTGTCAATGTAAAGTTGGTACTATCACATGATGGAATGAATCAAAAGGATTGGGATATTTGTGCACATTGTCTATATATTTCGCGTCAACATTTTTGTGTTGAGAGTGGTTGCCATTGCACCAAAGATCAACCTATCAATTCCCGATGCAACCACTAAACTTATAGTTACCATGGGAGGTGGTTAAACAATCTCACAAACAGAATGATTTTGTTGCACAAAGACCAAGGGTGCACACCTTGCAACAATCCTCCATCATCACAAGTAGGGTTTGAACCCATGACCCACCTTTTATACCATTTATTGGGAGTGGTAGTCATTACACCAAAATATCAAGTTCTCAATACTTGATACAACCAATAGACTTATAAAATCCATTGAGGTGGTTAAGCCATGTTCCAAACACACTGCTTTTGTTGCACAAAGACTAAGGGAACACACCTTGCAAGAGATTGAATTTTTCATGTGTAAAAAATATGGATTTACTTGTTATATCAAAAGACTGTATTATTTGATTTTGAAGTGATGTTGGGTTTCGTATATATTTTCTTTCTCTAGCTTAATTGAGTATGATTGTATGAAATGAGGGTACGGAAATATTTTTCAAATTCATATAATGCTTGTATGTGATCAACATATTGGTTTTAGGTCTTTCTAGTACCAATTTTTGTTTAGAGTGAATCTATGATAGCATATATGGTTGCCTAGCTAACTTGAAATAATTGTGCCATTGGTTTAAATTTTTTTTTCTAGCATGGGCATGTGTGGTAGGATAGATTAGGTCCTGTTTATATCATATTTGGGGATGCAATTGCTTTCCTTTATCCATGGATATTTTTGAGAAACCTTCTGAATGTTATACATTTCATATCAATAGATTTTATCTTGGTTCACTTCGACAAAGCACATTGTTGCCTAGAGAGGATATAGTTGGAAGATCAAATCATTTGAAAGTAGTGTGATGTTGTGTGGTGTGCTGATCAAATGATTAATTCATACCAAAGGTAGTTATTCAAAGGTAACTACATTCAAATAAGCCCAAAAGTGTGTTCAAGGTGGTGAGCCAAGAGTAGTTGATATTAACAAGTAAAGTTATTAGATTTGATTATTATTAGCCATTCATGTTATTTTTAAATTGTAGACTACTTTTGTAAATGTTGTAATAATTATGGAGTATTGAACTTCCTTTGGTTGTAGCCATAAAAATATGTATGAAGTAGATGCAACTTCCTTTAGATTGTAGCCCATTAAACCTTATGTAATCTTATTTGTATTTGTGTGGATGGTTTAATTGGATACTATGTCACCCCATCCCCTCTCAAAATTCTGATGTGTCTAAATGCAATAGGATATTTGAACCCTAAGAAGGCTCTCTTATTTTTGGGATCACTAAAATTCCTCCTCTATATAATTTCAATCTTCTTACATCTATCACTTCCAAGATAACTAACAACTATATCTTTGTAAATATTAAAGATCCCTTCACTCTTATGATATTAGTGTTGATAATATGAAACTAGAACCTATATTCTCACATTATGAATAAACCTTTTAGGATTAATTTTTCTTTCACAACATATTCCCTTGCCAAAATAATGTAGTGTATTATGAAATTTATCATTAAAATTCTTATCTCAAATATATCATGTTAGGGAATGCAACCTCCATTTTTTAAGGTGAATTTGGTTCTAATTATGAGACTACCATATTTATTCTAGATATAAGATTCTATCAAGTTAGTGGTATTTTTTGAAGGGAAAATATAACTCTATAAACCTAGATAATAATATAATTGTCATATACAAATTAGTTCCCCTAGTTGTGGTCAATAACTAATGATTCTTTTAGTTATTTGTTGTTTACAAATTTACAAAACACCTTAGACGATATTGTCATTTTCTACTTTAATATATCCAAAATAGAAGAAACAAATAAGTCCTCAAAACTATAATAGTTTTAAAAAGGATAGTTTTTATCAAGCTTGATAGTGTACATTTGAGTAGACCTCACCAATCTTTGTCATGCCTCATTTGGTTTAATGCTTACCCCTACAACATACTAGTTCTTTTAAAAAACATAAAATAAGATGTGACATGGTAAGGTGTACATCTAAATGTGTGATTTTATTATAGCTAATTGTATCTATTATAATTTTTGGCTTTATTTGGGCCCTGAATTTAGTGGGCTCTTTTCTACATCACTTTAAGCCTATTTAGGTTCCATTATAATTTAAATATTTATTAATAATCTTTTAATTTAACCATCATTAGGTAGTTGAATTGGGTGTAAATATAAAATTAGACACCACCACACTAATGGCTTCAAACACAAAATAGGAGTCACACTGACTACAATTGGATGGTTGAATCCAATAAGGATGTACTGCTCAAATTTCCATCTTTCTATGCTGGATTTAGTACTGGTGTAGTTCTGATTGTCTTCACAAAAACCCTCCTTTAACCTTCAAATGATGTCTGCATTTATAGCTCTTCTTATTCTCGCATATACCTTTATACAATCCTTTTTCGGATTCCACATCTGATCTTACAAATAAGATCTTACATTTATATCATAACCTAGGACCAATTTTAGTCGCTCGGCTCTAAAGGATATTACAATAAAATCAATTTACAAATAAATTAATGCCCGATGCAATAACTGATTCAACATGTCATCTTAATACATTTACAACAATAATAAATCATCTCCATAGCGTGCCATGTTGATCTAGAAAAGATAAGCCTACTGGTGTATAACCTGGACCTATTTGTCGATCACAACAAATATGCTAATACGAATATGCCAATAATTAAATCTTCAAGACAAAGTGATTAAACGATGTCTTCGACATAACCAAGTATTTTCCATGCAAATTCCAATTATTGGTGATCATTATATCCTGTCGGTGTACCAGATACCGGTGACTATGCATAAGTCACTTCCTTGCCGGTGAATGTTGGTGATTCCCTAAAGTGCCAGAGTATATAAGGTTTAGTAGGTGTTGACATCAATGACAAAACCATACTGAAATACCAACAATCTCCCCCTTTTGCATTGATGGCAACACAATATAGAAAAACCATCAAAGTGCCAAAATAGAAATGCCAAATACCAAAAGCCAACAAAAGCCAACAATCTCCCAAAAGAGATCATAACCAGAAATCAAAATACAGATACAAAGAGTAACAATCTCTCGCCCAATGAATAATCTCTCCCCAAAAGATAATGTGTTTTTCCATATCAATCTCTCCCCTTTTGACATCAAATGCCAAAGTAGAAATAAAAAACATTTTTCAGATACAAAATACAAACCAATTCAATATACCAACTACTCCCCCTGAGAAGTAGCTTCCTCATCAAAGCTGGAGTAAAAGATTTCTGTGTTAATTCTGCCAGATGATGACACACATCAACTTCCTAAGTCTCTACCGGTGGGGGTATGACCCCAAGCTGATCTCTGAAATATTCAAAAGTCTCCTTAGGCAAAGGTTTAGTGAAAATAACTGCAATCTGCTCTTTAGTATTCAAATAAACCATTTTAATTTCTTTTAATTCAACATTTTCCCTTAGAAAATTCAGTTTGATAGAAACATGTTTGGTTTTAGAATGTAATACTGGATTCTTAGATATATCAATTGCTGCAGTGTTATCACAATAGATAGTAATAGGTTCCTTGCACTTTACCTTTATATCCTTCAACATTTGCTTAAGCCATAGTACCTGTGTACAGTTGGCTGTTGCTGCAACATATTCTTATTTAGCTGTTGATAAAGATGTACAACTTTGTTTCTTACTCAACCAAGAAATTAATCTACTTCCAAGAAAAAATGCTTTGCCGATGGTTCTTTTTCTATCAGCCACATGTCCTGCCCAATTTGCATCTGTGTATGCACATAATTCAAAGTTTTCATCTCTAGGATACCATAATCCAAGATTTCTAGTGCCTTGCAAGTACCGGAAAATCTTTTTTACTGTTGATTCATAATTTTCTCTAGGATTACTTTGAAATCTTGAAATAATACATATTGCATTCATGATATCAGGTCTTGTTTGTGTCAAATACAATAAACCTCCTATCATAGATTTGTATCTAGTCGAATTAACAAGTGTAGATTCATCCCTTTGTGATAATTTGTCATTTGTAGTCCTAGGTGTGCATACCAGTTTAGAGTTCTCCATTCCAAATTTCTTTAATAACTCTTTCAAGTACTTGGATTGACTCGAGAATATACCTTTATCACTCTATAAAATCTGTAATACTCAAAATATTTTTATTTCTCCAATCATAGACATTTCAAATTCTTGCTGCATTTCAATAGAAAATTCTTTACATAATCCATCTTTTCCTCCAAAGATTATATCATCAACAAAAACTTCTATAACCAAGATGTCATCATTTGTCACATTATAATATAAGTTTCTGTCAACATTAACTTTAGAAAAACCAATCTTCAAAAGATACTTATCAAATCTTACATACCAAGCTCTTGGAGCTTGTTTCAATCCATACAAATCTTTCCTTAACCTGCAAACCATATCTTTGTTATCTATCAAAGAAAATCCATCAGGTTGTTCAATGTAAACCTGTTCTTCAAGATCTCCATTCAGAAATGCACATTTAATATCCATTTGATATACTTTGTAGTTCTTGTGTGCTACAAAAGCTAAGAATAATCTAACTGCCTCAATTCTAGCTACTCGTGCAAAGGTCTCATTATAATCAATTCCTTCTTTCTGAGAATATCCCTTACACACTAGTCTTGCTTTATTCATGATAACCTTACCATCTTCGTTAAGTTTGTTTCTGAATACCCACTTTGTTCCAATCACATTTTTGTCTTTAGGTTGGGGAACTATTGTCCATGTGTTATTTTTCTCAATTTGTTCTAGTTCCTCCTCCATCGCTATAACCAGTGTTTATCTTCACATGCCTCATTAATTGATGATGGTTCAATTTGAGAAATAAGACATACCTCTTCATTTGCTAATCTTCCTCTTGTCATAACTCCTTTATTTTGGTTTCCAATTATCTGATCTTCAGAGTGATTCACTCTTACATACTGGGGTGTGTTTGTTTTCTGTTGTTCGTCAGTTAGTGTGAAATTTTCAGATGATACCGGTGTAACTGGATCTTCATTCTATACCAGTGGGTTCAATGTAGGTTAATTTGTTAGAATCTCCACTTCTGGTTCAGAGTCTATGTACCTTGAAGTTTTTCTAAATTGTTCATCAATCTTCACATTTTTACTCTCAACAATTTTCTGCAATCTTTTGTTAAAACGTCTATATGCCTTGCTCTTAGATGAATAACTAAGAAATATTCCTTCATCACTTCTAGGATCAAATTTTCCAATATACTCATCCATTCTAATATAGCATTTACTTCCAAATATTCTGAAATATTTAAGAGTAGGAGTAATACCAAACCATAGTTCATGAGGGGTCTTACCGGTTTCACCTTTGATGTGAACTTTGTTGATTGTATAGACTGATGTACTTACTGCCTCTCTCCAATACACGTGTGGTAGATTTTTTTTTTTTGATAACATACTTCTTGTTTCATCCAAGATAGTTATGTTTTTCCTTTCAACAACTCCATTCTGTTGTAGTGTCCGGGGTGCTGATAGTTGTTTTCTGATTCCATTCACTTCACAAAATGTATTAAATTCCTTAGATGTAAATTGTCCTCCTTGATCTAATTTGAGACATTTGATTTTCTTACCAGTTTCATTCTCTACCATTTCTTTGAACAGTTTGAACTTTCCAAGTGCTTCTAATTTTTCTCTGAGAAATGTAACCCAACACATTCTAGAGTAGTCATCAATGATTAGCATGAAATATCTATCACCTTGCAAACTTTTAGTTCTAGCTGGACCACATAAATCAATATGAATTAAGTCAAGAGCATTATTTGATTTTTCTGGAATACTTTTAAAATTAGCTCTAACTTGTTTTCCAAATTGACATTCCTTACATACTGTATTGCGAGGTTTGACAATTTAAGGTAAATCCCTAACTGCCTTAGTAGTACTGATTTTTAACATGCAATCAAAATTTACATGACAGAGTCTCTTATGCCATAGCCAACTTTCATCAATATGTGCAGTCAAGCATGTCTTTTCACTGTTATTCAAAAGAAAGATATTACCTCTAGTTTGATTTTTGGTTGCAATTTCCAAACCAGTTCTATTCATGATTTTGCATTTTGCATTTTTGAATTGTAACTGTAATCCTTTTTCAACTAATTGACCAACACTCAAAAGATTATGCTTTAAACCTTCAACATAGTAAATGTTGTTAGTATTATGCTTACCATCAAGAGATATTGTACCTTTACCTTTAATCAAACAAGCTTTATCATCTCCAAAAGTCACTAAGCCTCCATTATATTCCTGAAAGTTCAAGAATTTACTTTCATCTCCACTCATATGATGTCAGCATCCTGAATCAATGATCCATTCATCCTTTACTTCAACTTTAGCTGTCAGAGCCTTCTCTATCGGTTGAATAGTAGGTGTCGGTTGATATTCTGTTATGGCAATAGAAACCCATCCATTGTCTATCGGATCCTCATCAGAATCATCAGTCACTCCTTCATCAGCAAGACAACAAGATTTGTCTTTATTCTGCTTAAATCCGTATCTCTGATATTCAAGGTTAGGCTTGTATGTTGTTCTAGCTTCTTCTCTTAGCATGTCTATTAGGGCATGTAGAAGCCATATGACCAATCTTATTATAGTTAAAGAATTTAAAGGGTGCATTACCTTCATACTTACTTCCTACTAGACCTTTATGCATTTTTCTTGCAAATAGTGTTTCAAGTTCTTCAAGTTCTTCATCTTCTCTCCTGCTTTCCTCAAGTTCTCTTGCATAAAAGGTTTTCCAATCAGACTTCTCAAATGATGGTGCAGATGATGTTGATGCCTTAAAAGATAAATCTATCTTTATAGTAGCAACATGATCAAATTCCTCAATTTCAAAAGCTGAAAGTTTTCCAATCAATGTATCCCTAGTTACTGATGTATTAGGCATTGTTCTTAACTCATTTATAGCAGTAACCTTCATTTTATATGTCGGTTTCAATCCTCTTAAATCTTTTGAAAAAATTTCATCTTCACTTAAGGTTCCTCCAAAACATTTAATACCCAAAACAATTTCACTAACTCTTTCCATAAAAGCAGAAATCCTTTCATCTTCTTCCATTTTCAGATTTTCATAGCTGACCTAGAAGCTTTCAAGTTTTGCAACTTTGACTATATAATTTCCTTCATTCAGTGTTTCCAAATGATCCCAAATAGCTTTAGCTATTGATCTATCTGATAATCCCATGATTTTCTGATCTATTAGTGCACTCAAAAGTGCTTCTCTTGCTTTGTAATCATTTTCTTCATCTTTTCCCAAGGTAGGTGGATTAGGCTGAATATGAGTAGGAGCAGTATAGCCATTCTTTGTAACTTCCCAGATGTCCTTTCCAATGTAATTTAAATGTGTCTCCATTATGATCTTCCGTATGCCATAGTTGGTTCCATCAAGTTTAGGACTGTCCTTCCTAAAATAGTTAGTAGACATTGGATCTCCTCAAGCTATTAAACTTCTGCAAAAAAAAGAGGACTAGGCTCTAATACCAATTGTTAGGTCCCGGAGGCAATTGAGAGGGGGGTGGGGGGCTGAATCAATTGTCTAATAAATTCAAACCAAAAAGAACTTAACAAAACTTAATGCTTAATACCGGTAAACCAATCTTTTATGTCGGTAGACAGTTTTCTCACTTAATTGTAATACTAGTAAAGATTATTGTTTGAAACAAAAAGACAAAGTCATCCACAACATATAACACCAATATTTGTATGTGGAAACCCTATAAGGGGAAAAACCATAGTGGGAAACCTTACCCACAATTAGATAATACTACTGCAAATAGTAAGTGTATACAAATGGGGTTTGCAAATGCAGAAAGGCCAAGCCCCTAGAGCTCATTTCTCAAACACAAAATAGGAGTCACACTGACTACAATTGGATGGTTAAATCCAATAAGGATGTACTTCTCAAATTTGCATCTTTCTATGTTGGATTCAGTACTGGTGTACTTATGATTGTATTCACAAAAACCCTCCTTTAACCTTCAAATGATGTATGTGTGTATAGCTCTGCTTATTCTCGCATATACCTTTACACAATCCTTTTTCGCATTCCACATCCGATCTTACAAATAAGATCTTACATAACCTAGGTCCAATTTTAGTAGGTCGACTCTAAAGGATATTACAACAAAATCAATTTAAAAATAAATTAATGCCTAATGCAATAACCGATTCAACATGTCGGGTTAATGCATTTACAACAATAATAAATCATCTCCATAGCATGTCATGCTGATCTAGAAAAGATAATCCTGTCAATGTATAACTTGGACCTATTTGTCGGTAACAACAAATATGCTAATACGAATATGCCAATAAACAAATCTGCAAGACAAAGTTTCTGAATGATGTCTTCGACATAACCAAGTGTTTTCCATGCTATTCCAAGTGCTGCTGATCATTATATCTTGTCGGTGCACCAGATACTGGTGACTTTTCATAAGTCACTTGCTTGCCAATAAATGTTTCTAATTCTCTAAAGTGCCAGAGTTGATAAGGTTTAGTAGGTGTTGACATCAATGACAAAACCATACCAAAATACCAACAGATTTCAATTATGTTTTCTGATCATGTTCTAATTAATAAAATTAGGATAGGACCATACCATTACATATCCATAAAGGGAGACCAAAAGAGCACTAGGGATGCACAACTAGCAAGAAACCTCCACCGCAACATAGAAAAAACATAGAAAGGCAAACAAATAGCTAGCATCTACACTAAAAGACCATTAAACATAGAAGAGACAAAACAAATAAAAAATATAGAACAACCACCCATCATACACACAAAGAGATAGTCTACTACATGGGTGTTTCCTACCAATCATGGCATAAGATAAGAACTTTACTAAAAAAGCACACTTTTCTACCTGACCTAATCCTAGAACCTAAGGAGACCAATGAGGAATCAGAAGTGGATTTAGCCAAAGATGTTGTGGGGCCAGAGCTCATGGCCATAGACTCCATGCATTTTATTGTATTCACCATTTTCTTTTCCATCTCATCCTAGGTCGTCTATAGGGAGGAATTGTTCTTAATAGGCACTTTCCTACAAGCAAGGTTGACCTCAATTTTCTTTCTGAGGGCCTCCTAGGTTTTCTTGACTTCTTCCAACTCAAGTTTGGTCCATGTCATCTTGATCTTGGAGTCCAAATCATTGATATTTTTTCCCACCTTATCCCACTGCCACATGATTCAAATAAGATCATTGGTAGTTCTCGGAATTCCATCTTCATCCAAGATGTGAACCCAAGTGTTATCCCTGGCCTCCACCTCGAAAACTACCTCCAACTAATTAATATTTTTGATGGCCATAGTCATCTGTACAATGAACCATTTTAATAAGTCATCCTATCTTTGTATTTCCTCATTCAGGTCCTTCATAGCTTTAGTTAGAATCAAGATAGAGCTCAAAGGTTTTGTATTAACATCGAAAAGACGGTTTATGGGGGATGGGTCAGGGTGAGAATTAGTTTTAGCAGAAGACTAATCCAAATTCGTGGTATTTTAGAAGTTCAAATCATCCAAGGAAGGAGACTTGAATCTATAATTTTCAACAATATCCAGATCCTAGTCCTCTTTGGTGGTGGAAATGGCTTTAAATTTGGTCATTCTAGTAGAGTTTTTCATAGTGGGCATTTTAAAACCCAAATGAGACACCTCTCCAAAATTAGAGGGAGTAACTTTAAGATGTGCACATATAAATTGGGATCATAGGTGGACCCAATCTTAATAAAAGGGAGCTCACTAGAAGGAGATAAAGTCAAGCATAAATCATATAATCTATGAATGATAATAGATTTAGAAATAAATTGGGACAAAGACAAATCAAATCAAAAGGGGAAATTCATTCTTAGCTTGTGGAAAAGATGATTTAACATGGGGAAGATGATCTATAGATGGAACCTCCATTCCCTTCCATCTAGGGTGAATTATTTCATGAACAATATAACTACCTCCTTCAAATTTACTGGTAGTTCCTCGTTATAACCACTTTGGAACATAGAAACCACTTCCCAAGGTTTAAATAATCAATCAAATTAAACTTTATAATTCCCTTTGGGCTTTTTGGGAAAGATAATACCATCAAGGGCTAGCCCAGTAACCTTCACAATGATCTTTGCAAAAACCACAAAGGTGACATTGCCAAACTTCATAGTATTATTATATAGGCATGAATAAACATGCTAGAGAGCTTAGGATTATGGGTAGTCACCCCCTCCACATAAGTTGATGGTATGATGAAAGATTAAGTATCTGGTCGAATACTAAGAGGGGGGGTGAATCAGTATACTGAAAAACTAATACTAAGTTTCCAAACTCAAATTCAATCACACAAAGTAAACTTATCAGAGTTAAGATCAATATTCACAAGAATACTTGACATCAACCGGTTTGACTGTTAAGACAACTTTAACAGTAAGCAACTTCAAACTTTATGAACATCAACAATTCTTAATCACATCTTCAACATATTCATCTCTCAAATACTTCTAATTATGATGCCTTATCAGAAATTAATCTAATAAACATATAAAACCACAACCACAAAAGCATTCACCACTTGACATAAATGTTTATACGTAGAAAACCCAAATAGGTAAAAAACACTGTGAGATGGGACTCACAAAGATAGCTATCTGAACTCTTCTGAAGTTAGCCCTGTTAGGAGCCATGTCTATTAAAGCTTTACAATAAGTCTTGCTAAGAACTAATTCCTATTTAGGAATCACCCGGTTAAAGTATTTATAAATATACCTTGATGAAAAGCATAATACGCTATTAGGAGTAACCTTGTTAGAGGATTTAATGAGTAACCAAGCTTGTTAGAGCTTACCCGGTTAAAGGATTTCACTTCTACTATAATTGTGAGAAAACAACAGGTTTTGTTGATCTGTCTGAATAGCACTACATTTTGTTTATCAGATCCTTTTAAGCTTCAATCTGCCTTTACTCAAAGTAAAAATCCATTCATCAGTTAGGCAACTGCACACTCACAGGTTTCTGCTAGTCTTGCCAACTTTGCCAACATCTTTTACAAACAACTTCATCGACCTTAAATACAAAAAAAATTAGGTCGGTAACACAACAAAAACAATCTTGACTGTTAGAAATCATAACAATCTCTTCACACTCTTTAAGAAAATTCCAACCGCTCCATGATTACCACTTCATCAAACTATGTAACTCATCATGTTCTATGCATTAGATGCAATCCAGTTTTCTACTTTCAAAAAAATCAAACAAACGTGCCAAATCAATTTGTTCTTATCCTCATACAATGATCACACATTTCTCCATCATTTTCGCTCACCAATAATAAACCAACAAACTTTATCAGTTAGGGTTTATAAATAGGTAGGGTTTACCGGTTACATTACATAGAAAGGTTTAACCATTTACACCAGTTTATCGGTTCAACTCACAAACTTAACATACCAGTTTGCAACATCTTCCATAAAGTTTAACACAATGATTACAAGACAAAAGAAATAACAACAATAACATCAACAATATCATCAATATCATTATACTCGTACAATTGACATGAATGACAACATATCATTAATGCAATCTGTAGTCACATAAATCTGTCCACTTAATTAAATGAATACTTAGTATTTATTTGATTATTTAACCATCAATTAATAATTAATTAAATTAATATTTAATTAATTCATCTTAACCCTATTCTCCTATTAATTAAATAAATTATTCAATTTATTTGATTTAATTCACTTAACCAAATTCAGACCATTAATTAAATAAATAAATCATATTTATTTAATTAAATCTTCTCTCACATTTAAATAAATTAATATTTATTTAAAACCCCCAAAATCCCACCTCTCACATTTAAATAAATAAATCATTTATTTAAAATCACCTTTATCCTCCACCCACTTGCATTTTCCTACAAATACAAGTTGCACAATTATTTTAAATAAATAATTTATTTAAAATCACCTTTATCCTCCACCCACTTGTATTTTCCTACAAAAGCAAGTTGCACAACTATTTTAAATAAATTATTTATTTAAAATCCTATTTATCCTCACCCACTTGAAACCTTTAATGGTTTCCCTTAAAGTAGTCAAACTTGATGGCTTTAAAGTCTTCAAACTTGATGGCTTCCTTCTATAGTCTTCTTAAGACTTTAATGGTTTTCCTTAAAGTCTTCAAGCCTTTAATGGTTTCCCTCAAAGTCTTCAAGCATTTTAAATGCTTTATCTTCTTTTTCTCATTTAAATAAATATTATTTAAATATTTATCCAAATTCAACTTACACCATTTAATTGAAATAAATGATTTTATTTTAATTGAAAATACCAAAATTTCTCCCACTTGCATTTTCCTACAAAATCCACTTGTATGCCTAAACCCCTTCTAGATTCTTCTAAACCCTTCCTAATTAGCCTAATCCATCCCCTAAATATTGTCACATTCCTAAGCAAATTGGAGTCACTTCTCAAAGACTCCAAAGTCTTTGAAAAGCAATTAATGCTTTGTGTGTTCAACAAATTAACCCTCAAAGTCTTGGATAACCTTTGAAAGCTTTAAACCTTCAACCACTTAATCCCCAAAGTCTCCAATAACCATTAATGGTTAATTCAACCCTCCCACATGGTTAAAACATTTGTTTTGACTCAACCTCTACCCAACCCAAAGGTCTCATCAGGCCATTAATGCTTTGACCATGATTATCTCTTAAACATTTGCACAAAGGTTTATCCTTGGATTAACTCTTAATCCAATGGGTAATCTTAATTTAGACTTGACCCTTACCTTCTAGATAACCATGAGGTCTTCTCAGGCCTTTAATGCCTCCAACCTCTTCTCTCAACCCAATCCTATGTTGACACTTGTCACCATTTTATTGGTGCCAATTGTGCACATGGATCCCCAACTTTCAAACTTGGCCCTTGATTAAACCATTCAATCTTAACCCTTCATTTCCCCATTTCTTCTATAAATAGAACCCTTCTCCTCAAGCAAAAGAGGAAGCATTTTAGAGTATTGTTGTTATACTGGCATTAGCATAGAGCTTTTTCATAGCATCACTATCTGCTCTTGCATAGTATTTGCTTATCATATTCAACCATCTTGAATCTCCATATGGCATCCATGGCTAGTGCTAAAAGCTGAGAGCTACACTCATTTGGGACTTGGAGAGGAGAGAAACAAGGGAGAAGCATCAAAAGGCATCATGGAAGCATCTTAGGGAGGCTCCTCTCCTTTCTTTTATTTTGTTAAACTTCTTTCATGCTTTTTGAAATCTCTCTTGATATGTTTGGAATGGTTTTTAGTTCTTTGTTTTGTTTTTATGGTTGAAACTAACTTATTAACATTGAACTTTGTTGTTGCCTTATCCCCATTTCCATGACATCATTTGGTGAACCTGATGTGAATCGAACACGCAACCTTCATTTGGTGAATCTTGTGCCATTTAGGAGGGCATCATTTGGTGAACCTGACGTGAATCCAAACACCACAAAGATCAACTTTTTTTTTTTTTTTTTTTAAACCAATAACATGTTTGAATGTTGAAAATGTCACACAGGTTGCACTTTTGACACTGTTTTGGTGCGTTTGACATTATTTTGGTGCTATTCACCCTGTTTCAGTGCTTTTCCCTTCTCTGTCTTTCCCTTTCTTTTTAGTGCGTTTGTGTTAAATAGTGCCTCTGTTCAAACGCAGACTAGCGCTATTGTAACAAAACGTTGTACAAATCACCTTGTAACCAACCAAAAAAAAAAACTTTGGGCTTGTAGAAGCCCACCAAATAGGCGGATTTTACTAACTATTTTTCTCTTTTGTGCAGATTTAAATTAGATTAAAAAGTAGATTTATATTTTTTACTAACTTGTTTTTGAAGTTGGTTTTAAAAATGAATTCACTTTTTATTTTGGTTTAAAATTAACTTCACATTTCAAATTTGGGCTTTTAAAAAAGAATCACACATTTGTTTGGGGCTCTTAAAAAGAATTTCATTGTTCAAAGGTAAAAAGAACCACAAACTTATACAAAAACAACTTTATTTTTTTTGCAAGTTAGGAAACAAACTTTGTTTTGGTGCTTAAAATCAACAAGGCAAATTTTATTTCTTGCATCAAGATAAAACTCACAATCCACACTTCCATTTTTGGTGCAAATAAAATTCACAATCAACTTGTCTCATTTTTAAAGCAATTTTACTTCATGCAAACGTGTTTTTCATTAAGTTGACCAGCATTTTCAAATTCTAGTTTACTCAAACAATTGCCTTTGAAAATTAAAAAGAACACCATGATTGTTGGAGCAACATCTCCAAATAGTTAGATCACATTGCAATGATAGATTAAAAAGAACAAGTGTTTTTCGTGCTTGGCACACTTGTGCAAAGAGTTGGTTGAGTGGTCCTACTTCTAACACACACTATCCTCTCCCTTGGTATTCGTGGTCCTAGGTGCAAGAGAAAAGTGTTAGTAACACTCACATTTTATCTTTTTAAGAGAGGCCTGCCAAGGGATCGATACTCTTGGGAACGACCTCGAGCGGTAAATCCTTCGAGCCGCTATAGAAATCAGGTGAGAGCGAAAGCTGTAGCCTTGGGTATAGCTGTTCCTACAGTGTAACTGGCCGAAAGGACAAATGGGCCCCACCACTAGTTACAAGGCTCTTAAGTGAGTCACTGCAGAATGAACTTATGTCCAAAAACATCAAACATGACTAAACACCTTTAAGTAGTAGCCCACCTGTTCTATTGATTGAGGATATTTGAGATATAATTTAGTGCAAGAGCATAGATGGTTTTTCTCCCAAGATACTCACCATACATATTTCCTTGAGTAGAAACATAGCTTTTTGAAAAGTCACTTGTGGCTTGATAAAAGTGGTGACTCCCCCATCATAGGGATCATCTATTTGTTATGCTCGTGCAAGACTTAGTATATCACATCCTTACCTGCCACGGCGGGATTCATAAGGTATGTAGTACCAAAGTCGAAGAAATATCAAGATGTGGGCTAAATTTATCACAACTGGCCATTTGACCTTAGGGATAAAGAGTGTTTGAAGTATGTTCGTTTTACAGACCTAGTGCGAATTGAGCCGACTTCAGGCTTTGGAAATACACCTTAAAATAAATCTAAAGGAAGGGTCAAAAACAAGTCCAAGAATTGGGTTGATCTAGACCCATACTCATTTGTGCCTTTGAGGCTACAATCTTGTGTTTGTGTGCTTGCTTTGTTTTCTTGTCAAAGAAAAATCAGAAAATCAATCCCAAAAACAAAGTATTCATCCAACATCTATCAACACAACCAAAAATACCAAAAACAAAGTGCAAACAAACAAAGAGTCAAAAATTTATGACCATTCTTCACATCTTGCGAAAGAAGAAGTGTCATCAGAGTATCACCTTGAAAAGGAGACCACTAAGCTCAAAGGCTTTAATCTAAAGGAGGAAATTCTTCTATCTCAATAGATAAATCTTTGTCTCACATAGAGTCTTTCTACATCACATGCGTCTATACCTTCAAGGTAAAACAAACGAGTTTGATTCAGAATCATTGAACCGCAGAGCTTTTATGCAATATAGAGCTCTGAGTTATCACAAAAATCAAGGAGGAAAGATTAATCCCCACTTTTTCCCCAACATCTGCATCACCTACAACACAGCTCGAGAAGTGCCACCAATGCTTGAAAGGGAAGAGGTAGAGTTTGTCCCATTTGTGACACAGAGTTTTTATTGAAGTTGAAAACATTTTCATCCATCATCCCACTCATACATCATCACTTCATCATCAATCCGTCCCAACTCTCAAAACATTAAGAGGTTCTTGTCCCAAGATTCCTTTTTAGATATTGCTTGAAATCAAACACATCACATCACTTTTTAGATTGTTTCTACATCTAGGATAAGCTCATCCTAAGAGACACATCTATGCAGGTTAAAACTAGTTCATGAGTGAATCCTCTCATTACTAGGTAGTCAAAGTCTGTAACACATCTCAGATTTCTCTACACCTTATCACATCCAAACTCCTCAAAACAAACAAGCAATTCAAAGAAAGAATTTTGGTTACATCTACCTTAGAGTGCTAGAGATCTACATACAACACAAATCACCAACCATCAATCTTTCATTTCATCACCAACTCATCATCATCTTCAATCAACATCAAACAAAACTTGTAAACAAAATGGCTCAAACCCGATCGCGATCAAGGCAACGAGAAATAGAAATTGAGGAAGAAGAGGACAACCTCAATGAATTTCAAGAAGCACTTGGAGGAAATGTGAATGACGAAAACCCAAGTACTCCTACTCCTTCAACAATCGAAAGGGTTCAGCATAACCCTCATTTTAACAGACTGTTTGACGAAATACTCAGGAGTAATGCAGATGCTCACTTCTTAAAACTAGCTCAAGAAGGAGCCAAACTCCCCTCTGACTTTGATCTTGCCCAATTAAGACGTGCATCAGAAAGACAAAGTCACCATGAGGAGGAAAGAGGTAGAGATCACATCAGATATAACATTCCTCGAGGTAACCCACCACCTCCTCCTCCAAATGAAATGGAGATGTTGCGGCAACAAGTCGAGAATCTCGCCCAACAACTTCATAGTGGTGTTAAGACCAATCAATTCTCACTTAACGACATCTGTCCCTATCCGTTTGATAGGAATCTTTATATGCCACCCTTTCCACGCGGGTTTGAAACACCCAAATTTGAAAAATATAGAGGAAACGGGGATCCCCGTGACCATGTCCAAGAATTTCATTCTGCTTGTCTTGAAGTGGCTTATGAGGACACATACCTAATGCGCCTTTTTCCCCAAAGCTTGGGAGGAACCACCACATCATGGTTTTCCCGACTACCAGGTGGCATTAGAACATTTGAGGAACTCATCCAGAAGTTCCTATCTCATTACTCTCATAACATTGAACGCGACATCACCATGGCTGATCTATGCAACACCAAACAAAAACCAGGTGAATTATTCTCAGTATTCCTGCAACGATGGCGCCAAATGTCTAGCAGACGTTCTCTTCAGTTACCTGAACAAGAACTAGTGGAAATTTTCATTTCCAACTTAAACGAAGAAATGGAATTTCACCTGGATGTCAAAGACACAGACTCCTTTAACGATATGATCACCAAGGGTATAAAATGTGAAAGGGCACTCATCAAGAAAGGACTCATCAAAATCTTTAATGAACCAAAAGATGGTCCTCGCCCACGCTTCAATAGTGATAAACCAAACTTCTGGAACAAGAATAAAAATATCGTCAATGATGGGGTTGTGGATGCTCGAACTATCCACAATGCACAACCTGTGGTTCGATTTGCAGGACAAAATCCTCCACCTCAAAATAACACAAATGTTCCTCCTAATCAAGGTCGCATCACATCTCAAGATGAACCAAGACCTCGTCAGCAAAAACAAAAACGCACATATACTCCCTTAGGGGAACCCATTGAAACAGTGATGCAACAACTCATTTCTCAGAATTTGATCACTCTACCTAAGCTATCCAACTATGAACCTCAGGTCAAACCGGCATGGTGGAGAGATACTGAATACTGTGAGTTCCATCAAGGAAGAGGACACAAGACAAGTAATTGTCACCGATTGAAAGATCTCATTCAGGATCTCATTGATCGAGGAGAAATTGAGATTGAAGGACATGACCCAAAAACAACCAATAATGATCATCTGATGTTCAAAAATCCACTTCCATCACAAGATCAAAGGGGTCCTTTCACTTCCAAGCGAGGTACTGATACCACTGATTATACGCAGGCTGCGTATAAGTACACTGTAAATCACCTGTATGATGCCAGTGAACAAATTGCAACTATAACCTTCAAAAATCCCACCTCAAATTGCAATGTTGTTACACGTCGCGGCAAAGTCACCATCAAGGCAGCTCCACAAGGCACCACCTCCGTCCCAAAGCAATATAATCTTGTGGAACAATTAGATAAAACGCCTGCGCTCATTTCCATTTTAGAGCTATTACGCCTATCACCATCTCATAAAACAATCTTGGATCAAGCACTCCAAGAAGCGTCAGTCCCTGCAAACCTGAACACAGACCAATTTCAAGCCATGGTTGGAAATCTAAAGTCATCACCTTGTCTCACTTTTTCTGAAAGAGACAACTCTTCTTTCCAACAACCTCATAATGCTTCGCTACACATTGAAGGCTTTGTCAACCAACACAGGATCAAGCGAGTCTTGATTGATAATGGAGCAGGCCTAAACATTTGTACACTACAGTTGGTCACAGCATTGGGATATGCACTAGAATCAGTGGATCCTCACAAGAAGATCACCATCAAGGCCTATGATGATGCAGAGCGTTCATCCAAAGGAGCGGTGGTGCTACCAATCCGAGTGGGCCCTGTAGTAAAGCACATCATCTGTCAGGTTCTGGACCTTCCTCTACCATATAATCTATTATTAGGGAGACCTTGGATACATGCCATGCAAGCCGTTCCATCTACCTACCATCAATGTATCAAGTTCCCACATAATGGTGCAGAGATCACAATCCTGGGCGATGCAAATCCCTTTGCATTTTGCCATAATATCAGCCATCAACCAGAGATTACTGTTCCTAATAATAGGGAAGCTATTTCTTCCACATCATATGTAAATCCTGCCTCTCTTGCCAGTTCAAACACTCCTATACCCAAGCAAGAAAACCTTAAGATGAAAGTCGCAGAGGAAGGTCCTAGAGAATACAACTTAAGTCAGCTCTTTTGTGTGGGACAAATGCCCACTTCTCCTAGAACACATGGTAAACCACAACAGTTACTCCAGCAACCACTAATCACGCCTGCATGTGCCTTGACGCCTTTCATCCTTGGAAAGAGTCAAGAGGAAGAGACACAAGATGAGGACATAGCGGAATGGATCTATAAAGATCCCATCACCACTGAAAAACCGCAAGTTACACTTCCTACGGAACAGTATGGTAAAGGCCTCCTCATTATGCAAAGAATGGGGTATGATGGCCAAAGTGCTTTGGGATCCTGCAAACAAGGACGACATGAACCACTACTGCCAGAGTTCAAGCCCAAAGGTAATACAGGCCTAGGCTTTGAAAAAGAAGTCCTTCCTAAACTCAGATTCAAAGGCAAAACCAGTAAACCATTTTGCCCACCTACTGCAAAGAGGACACCTTTCATAATCAAAGCACCATCAAGCCATATCCCCACTGCCCCATCGAGGCTCACAAACCCAACACCACCATCTATAATACCAAACATCTCACCAATCGAACCAATACTCCCATCCGCAGCACCCATCACATCAATAATACCAGTAGCAGCAGCAACTCTATCAAAACCCGCAGCAGCATCTATGGCACCGACAGTATCAGCAAAAGCAACTGAGTCAATATTACCACTACTCCTTGTGCCAGATTCCTTGATCCCCACCAAACTTCCTGCAACACGGATTACTACAAAGGTCCATAAACCAATCACGCCTGCAGTATTCAACTCCAGCGACATCCCAGTATGGTATAGCAATCGGATGCTGGAAAGTGATTCAGAGACTGACTCACATGAGTGGGAATTTGATTCGGTGCAGCTTAATACTTCAGATGAGGAAGACACATCACCACCTCCGCCACGCAAAGACATCCCTATTTACGGAGAAGCACAGATAAAAACCACTTGGGTACCTGAGCTGGAAACATCTTCCACAGACCCTACGTCTCATCCTACGCCGGATTCTGACAGGGAGAGTACCATCAATGACCTTCACCACACTGTCTTAACCCTCACTGATACATCTCCCGCACTTAACTTAATCGATGAAGTAATGCCCATTATCCACCCTGAACTCATCGAATGGAACCAACCAAATCCCCCATGTCTTGACCTCTTCCAAAATGATGAGGCTATCATTGACTTTTTGGAATTAAGGGATAATCTACCCAGCGGGGATCACAAAGCTGGATTCACCATTGAACTTAATAGCGCAGCATACTTCGGGGCAGATGCCAAACCCTTCAGCTGCAAAAATATAACATTAAAACATGGATCTTCCAGTGAAAACCACACTGTGGCACTGTTTGATCCAACAAAAGTAAAAAGAAAGAGCGTATCCAACGGTGAAAACCTCTCTGAGGCACTTGAGGATGAAGGGTTTGACATTCTCCCTGCTAGTACACAACAGGAACGATCGACGATTCTCATTGAGGAGACTAAAGAATACAATGTGGGTACTCCTGAACCCCCTCATATCATACATCTGGCATCTCTTCTCACTCCAGAGGAACAGCCTCAATTTATAGAGTTCTTCCAACAGCGTCAGATCAACTTTGCATGGTCATATGTAGACATGCCTGGGCTTGATCCAGATTTAGTCATGCATCATCTCACAGTAGCAAAAGGAGCCAAACCTGTCAAGCAGAAGCTTCGTAAGATGCATCCTCAGATTGCCATGCTAGTCAAAACAGAACTCAAGAAACTCCTAGATGTTGGTTTCATTAGACCAATTGATTACGCAGAATGGATCTCCAATATTGTGCCAGTCGGCAAACCAAAAGGGGGCATCCGCATTTGTACAGACTTCAGAGATCTGAATAAGGCATGTCCTAAGGATGACTTTCCCCTACCAAATATCGACATCATAGTGGATTTGACAGTAGGACATGCCATGCTTTCACTCATAGATGGCTTTTCAGGATACAATCAAATAAAGATCACACCAGAGGACCAACATAAGACAGTCTTCACATGTCCATGGGGCACATACTACTGGAATGTAATGCCTTTTGGTCTAAAGAATGCAAGAGTGACCTATCAAAGAGCAATGACCACCATCTTCCATGACATGATGCATACTTGATGGAAGATTATGTGGATGATTTACTAGCAAAATCACTTACTAGAGAAGGACATCTTCACATCTTAGATAAAATCTTTGATAGACTGGAACAATACCATGTTCGACTCAACCCAAAGAAATGTGTCTTCAGAGTGACCTCCGGGAAGCTTCTAGGATACATTGTCTCAAGCAAAGGTATTGAGGTCGATCTAGCAAAGGTTAAAGCAATCATGGACATGGCACCTCCAAAGAATATCAGTCAGCTAAGAACACTACAAGGACGGCTTCAATCTATCCGCAGATTCATTGCACAATTGGCTGATAAGTGTCACCCATTCACACACCTGCTACACAAGAACATCCGCTTTCAGTGGGATGCCCGATGCCAGCAAGCATTTCAGGTGCTTAAAGACTATCTCATGAATCCACCATTGTTGATGCCACCAGATCCAAGTAGACCGTTGTTACTTTATATCTCAGCGACAAGTATAGCATTAGGTGTATTACTAGCACAACATAATGCAGAAGGCAAAGAGTGTGTTGTATACTACATCTCTCGTACATTGGTTGGCTATGAACTCAATTACACACCTATTGAGCGAGCTTGCCTAGCAGTAATCTTGGCAGCCACTAAACTGAGGCACTATCTATTAACACACAAGGTGCAACTCATTGCAAAGATTGATCCACTCAAGTATTTACTTAGCAAAGCAGCATTGACAGGTCGCTTAGCCAAATGGGTGATGATTCTAAGTGAATTTGATATTGAGTATGTGGACCGTAAAGCTATCAAAGGTCAGGTTATTGCAGATCAGTTGGCTGATGCACCTCTCATAGGTGATCATCCTCTCATTTCCAATTTTCCAGATGAAGAGATATTCATGATCACAACAGCACAACCATGGAAACTATATTTTGATGGTTCATACACTAGGCACGGCTCGGGGGCAGGCATTCTGTTTATCACACCTCAGGGTGATAGCATCCCGAAGTCTTACAGGCTCACATTTCCATGCACCAACAACATAGCAGAGTATGAGGCCTTGATCACAGGACTCAGGCTAGCCATACAATGGAAATTACAAGAATTGCAAGTATATGGCGATTCCCAACTAGTCATTCGACAAGCAACAAATGAGTATCAGACCAAAGATGATAAACTCATGCCATACAAGCAAATGGTGGACAATCTAAAGACATCATTTACTACTATCACTTTTGAGAAGATACCAAGAGATCAGAATTGAGCTGTTGATGCCATGGCTACCATCGCATCTCTACTAGATCTTCCACAGAATTCAACACGCTACGAGTTCTTGGTAGAACAGCTTTGGATCCCCGCTTATGATATCCCTAAATCCGAGATGATATGTCGCCTTGTCGATTCAGAATCCCCATGGTATGGTGATTTCTACACCTATCTCCGTGATCACACCCTTCCTCCTAACCAATCAAATAACCAACGAAAAACCTTCATTCGCCAAACTGCTCGATATACCATTATTGCCGAAATCTTATACCGACGTAGTCTTGATGGTACTCTCCTTCTATGTCTGGAACAAGATGAGATAACAAAGGTTTTGGAAGAGGTACATGAAGGAATTTGCGGGACTCACTCAAGTGGTCCATCACTAGCCAAGAAGATCATGCGAGCTGGATATTATTGGCCATCTATGGAAAAGGATTCCTACTACTTTGTCAGAAAATGTAAGAAATGTCAAGTTCATGGCGACCTGATACATGCACCAGCTCAAGAACTGCAACCAATCACAACACCATGGCCTTTCTGTCAATGGGGTCTTGATCTTGTGGGTAAAATCCATCCATCTTCATCCAATGGCCATAAATTCATTATTACCACCACCGAATATTTCACCAAGTGGATCGAAGCTGTTCCACTTACCCAGGTCACCAGCAAGCAGATCGCCTCATTCATCCTCAATTACATCATCTGCCGGTATGGTGTGCCCATGTCCATTGTCACAGATAATGGTCTTCCTTTCAAAAATCAGGATGTCCGTAAGCTTTGTGAGAAATTTCATATCCAACCCCGCTTTTCCACTCCCTATTACCCACAAGGCAATGGTCAGGCCGAAGCATCCAATAAAAACATATTGAGGATCCTAAAGAAGACAGTCAATGATGTCGGCTGTGATTGGCATGTTCAATTGAATCCAGGGCTATGGGCATATCGAACTAGCATTCGGACCCCTACAGGTGCAACTCCTTATTCATTGGTCTATGGTGCTGAAGCTATCTTACCTATTGAGGTCGAGATACCATCCTTACGAGTTTCATTGCACAATCTCATCGATGATGAAGCATACAGAGTATCTCGTCTTCAGGACTTAGAGTTACTAGATGAGAAGCGACAAGCTGCATACAATCACCTCAAAGCCTATCAGCAGCGCATGAGTAGAAGCTACAATCACCGAGTTAGATCTCGTACATTTGAGGTAGGTGATCTTGTTCTTCGAGAAAATCCTCGCAACCAACCAAACAGAGAACATCAAGGCAAGTTTAAATCAAACTGGTTGGGCCCATATGTTGTCACTGCTGTATTCGGGTCCGGGGCATATCAGTTGGCTACATCAGAAGGAGAACCGCTTGCAGATCCAATCAACAGCATGCACCTCAAACGGTTTTATACCTAAGGTATACAAAGCATCAGGCTCCCCTGCATATCAGAAAATACCAAAAACATTCAGAAAATGTCCTGAAGAAAATACAAAAACATTCAAAAAAGTAAAGAAAAATCATGCATCCAAACGGTGAACAACCACTCCGGTGGCACCTTGGGTAAGTGCGATGGTAAAAACCTGGCAAACAGGCGCCACTCGTAAGGGCTATGGCTCCATTATCTTTTCAGACTTGTTGCGATCACATTTACATTCATACACACATCCATCCATCCCAACCATGGCTTGTTATTTGATCTGCAATTAAGAAAGTACTCCATGCGTCTAGCATCCCACCTTTTCATAGTCAGGTCTAAAAACTGGGGGCAATACCCTTAACCTATTGATGGAAGTGGATTCTACATTGTCTTATGTGTCATTACGCTCTTCATTCAGGCAATCATCAAAAATATCAAAAACATTCAAAAATGTCCCAGAAAATATCAAAAACATTCAAAAATGACTCACCAAATCCACAAACATTCAAAAACTATTACACAAAATCCAAAAACATCGAAAAACCATCGAAAATCACCCAAAAAACATGACAACACCTTGTACATATTCATCCGATCAGATACAAAATACTCACACAAATGACCACTTATCACTCGACCAACACAATCAACATCAACAATCCAAACTGTCTTAAACAAGGATGCATCCTTCCTTATCAAAACAAAGACAAGATGACATTTTCTTTGACAAGAAAATTATGTTAAGCTATCAAATACTTGGTTGATTTATGAGTACAATCATTTGTTTATCTGTATCGGGATCTTTCAGCATTGTTTTGTATCATTTGCGCATTACTTCCGATGAAGTACTGGGGCATGTACTAATGGTGTCTACGTGGGAAGTTCACCAAGCTACATGATCTTATGCAAAATGCAGTCATAGATCATTACGGCTTGCTGACTACAGCGTATACCTCGACCATATGAGCATGAACCATTACCAAGGATCCATATTCTTTATTCTTTATGTATATATTGTTTGTTTGCAGGTACAATTCTCTTTCTTTGGTTCCTCCTACCTCATCCAAACTGGATAAAGGTTTTATCTCTTATTACGGTATGCACTTGTCTCAGGATATGATCAGCCTAAGATCAAGGAGGACGTTCCAAGTCATGCATGAAAGGAGATAATCCTTATCTGTTCCGCAAGCAATACTCAGGTCAACTTGATCCATTATATCAAGTTGCTTGTATTAACTTGCTATATAAAATCCATGTAAGAAATACTCTGGTCATCTTGAATCTTTATGTCAAGTTGCTTGTATTTTCTTACAACATTTTAAAGCTCAATGATGAAAATAGAGCACTATGGATCATCATTCCATCTCATCTGTATATACTGCATTCCATTGCATTCCAACCATCCATACATTCATAATAGCTGCATATCATGCATACATAGTAATGACAATGCATACTCTATTTTCCTCTTCTTCCATAGGAATGTAATAGGTCTCCATTTCTTCTATCTAACATCGAACCCCCCCAACCCTCCCCATCTCAATAATCAACATCACAAATCCTTCATCGTGTCCCAATCAACCTAATCAAGCCACGTTCATCACCATCCATCTCTAAATAGGAGGGATTGTGTTTCCTATCCTAAGTCATCCAATAAGTCAAGAAAGTTACTCTATTTGCACAGATACATCGACTCCCACACACCTAGACTATCAACAGATACTCTGATCAAGTATCTTCGGGTCTCAACAGGTAATCGATTATGGTAATCCTAGACTACATCAAGCATTTATCATAATGACCTAGTCTCAACGGGGCTGCCATGATTCCCCATAACCATCCATCACACGCACACACTGTCAATTGATCCACCAATCAAACACAATCCAACGGACAATTACATCAATTGTCTACGTCTCAACGAGTATTTTGCTTCATATACCTTGACTTCATCGGGCAATTACATCAATTGTCTAAGTCACATCAGGTCACTTTGATTCACTTACTCAGACTTTATCATGTCCAAGCGACCAACTGACATCAACTGTCACGCTTTGAATTGATCGGGGCAATTCAACCGATTGCACTAGATTGTCCAACCAATTTTGATCAATTGTATAGCATCAATCCAAACCCCACACTACATCTGCTATGTATCTCTTGCATGACCTCAGGGTAGTCGTTGGCTTGTTGTTTCTTCATATTCATTGCATTTTCTCCCATTCTTTCATCATTAGTTCTAATTTCTTCTATTCTACCTCCCCTCCACTTTGCATTCTTTTTCGAGAGATCGCCCGATTTTTCAAAAAAATTCGGCCCATCCCTCGAGGGGGCATACCACCCATTAAATTTACATTTTATGGGGCATTTCTTCACACCTATTTTTCTTTCTTTGAAACGACGCGATAAACTGCACCATCTCAAAGAGGGGCAAATGTAGTCACATAAATCTGTCCACTTAATTAAATGAATACTTAGTATTTATTTGATTATTTAACCATCAATTAATAATTAATTAAATTAATATTTAATTAATTCATCTTAACCCTATTCTCCTATTAATTAAATAAATTATTCAATTTATTTGATTTAATTCACTTAACCAAATTCAGACCATTAATTAAATAAATAAATCATATTTATTTAATTAAATCTTCTCTCACATTTAAATAAATTAATATTTATTTAAAACCCCCAAAATCCCACCTCTCACATTTAAATAAATAAATCATTTATTTAAAATCACCTTTATCCTCCACCCACTTGCATTTTCCTACAAATACAAGTTGCACAATTATTTTAAATAAATAATTTATTTAAATCACCTTTATCCTCCACCCACTTGTATTTTCCTACAAAAGCAAGTTGCACAACTATTTTAAATAAATTATTTATTTAAAATCCTATTTATCCTCACCCACTTGAAACCTTTAATGGTTTCCCTTAAAGTATTCAAACTTGATGGCTTTAAAGTCTTCAAACTTGATGGCTTCCTTCTATAGTCTTCTTAAAGACTTTAATGGTTTTCCTTAAAGTCTTCAAGCCTTTAATGGTTTCCCTCAAAGTCTTCAAGCATTTTAAATGCTTTATCTTCTTTTTCTCATTTAAATAAATTAATATTTATTTGAATATTTATCCAAATGCAAATTACACCATTTAATTGAAATAAATGATTTTATTTTAATTGAAAATACCAAAATTTCTCCCACTTGCATTTTCCTACAAAATCCACTTGTATGCCTAAACCCCTTCTAGATTCTTCTAAACCCTTCCTAATTAGCCTAATCCATCCCCTAAATATTGTCACATTCCTAAGCAAATTGGAGTCACTTCTCAAAGACTCCAAAGTCTTTGAAAAGCAATTAATGCTTTATGTGTTCAACAAATTAACCCTCAAAGTCTTGGATAACCTTTGAAGGCTTTCAACCTTCAACCACTTAATCCCCAAAGTCTCCAATAACCATTAATGGTTAATTCAACCCTCCCACATGATGAAGTTCTGGGGCATGTACTAATGGTGTCTACGTGGGAAGTTCACTAAGCTACGTAATCTTATGCCAAATACAGTCATAGATCATTATGGCTTGCTGACTACAGTGTATACCTTGACCATATGAGCATGAACCATTAGCAAGGATCCATATTCTTTTATTCTTTATGTATATACTATTTGTTTACAGGTACAATGCTCATTCTTTGGTTCCTCCTCATCCAATTTGGATAAAGGTTTTTATTTCTTAGTACAGTATGCACTTGTCTCAGGATATGATCAGCCTAAGATCAAGGAGGACGATCCAAGTCATGCATGAACGAAGATAATCCTTGTCTGTTCCGCAAGCAATACTCTGGTCGACTTGATCCCTTATATCAAGTTGCTTGTATTAACTTGCTATATCAAATCCATGTAAGAAATACTCTGGTCATCTTGAATCATTATGTCAAGATGCTTGTATTCTCTTCCAACATTTTAAAGCTCAATGATGAAAATAGAGCACTATGGATCATCATTCCATCTCATCTGTATATACTGCATTCCGTTGCATTCCAACCATCCATACATTCATAATAGCTGCATATCATGCATACATAGTCATAATAATGCATACTCTATTTTCCTCTTCTTCCATAGGAATGAGTCATAGGTCCTCCATTTCTTCTAACATCGAACCCCCCCAACCCTCCCCATCTCGATAATCAACAACACATATCCTTCATCGTTTCCCATCAACCCAATCAAGCCACGTTCATCACCATCCATCTCTAATAGGAGGGATTGTGTTTCCCATCCTCATTCATCCACACAATCAAGCAAGTTACTCTGTCTACACAGATACATCGACTCCCACACACCTAGACTATCAACAGATACTCTGATCAAGTATCTTCGGGTCTCAACAGGTAATCGATCATGGTAATCCTAGACTACATCAGGCATTTATCATAATGACCTAGTCTCAACGGGGCCGCCATGATTCCCCACAACCATCCATCACACGCACATACTATCAATTGATCAACCAATCAAACACAATCCAATGGACAATTACATCAATTGTCTACGTCTCAACGAGTATTTTGCTTCATATACCTTGACTTCATCAGGCAATTACGTCAATTGTCTAAGTCACCATCAGGTCACTTTGATTCACTTACTCAGACTTTATCATGTCCAAGCGACCAACTAACATCAACTGTCACGCTTTGACTTGACCGGGGCAATTCAACCGATTGCACTAGATTGTCCACACAATTTTGATCAATTGTATAGCATCAATCCAAACCCCACACTACATCTGCTATGTATCTCTTGCATGACCTCAAGGTACTCGCTGGCTTGTTGTTTCTTCATATTCACTCCATTTTCTCCCATTCTTTCATCATTAGTTCTAATTTCTTCTATTCTACCTCCCCTCCACTTTGCATTCTTTTTCGAGAGATCGTCCAATTTTTCAAAAAAATTCGGCCCATCCCTCGAGGGGGCATACCACCCATTAAATTTACATTTTATGGGGCATTTCTTCACACCTATTTTTCTTTCTTTGAAACGACGCGATAAACTGCACCGTCTCAAAGAGGGGCAAATGTAGTCACATAAATCTGTCCACTTAATTAAATGAATACTTAGTATTTATTTGATTATTTAACCATCAATTAATAATTAATTAAATTAATATTTAATTAATTCATCTTAACCCTATTCTCCTATTAATTAAATAAATTATTTAATTTATTTGATTTAATTCACTTAACCAAATTCAGACCATTAATTAAATAAATAAATCATATTTATTTAATTAAATCTTCTCTCACATTTAAATAAATTAATATTTATTTAAAACCCCCAAAATCTCACCTCTCACATTTAAATAAATAAATCATTTATTTAAAATCACCTTTATCCTCCACCCACTTGCATTTTCCTACAAATACAAGTTGCACAATTATTTTAAATAAATAATTTATTTAAAATCACCTTTATCCTCCACCCACTTGTATTTTCCTACAAAAGCAAGTTGCACAACTATTTTAAATAAATTATTTATTTAAAATCCTATTTATCCTCACCCACTTGAAACCTTTAATGGTTTCCCTTAAAGTAGTCAAACTTGATGGCTTTAAAGTCTTCAAACTTGATGGCTTCCTTCTATAGTCTTCTTAAGACTTTAATGGTTTTCCTTAAAGTCTTCAAGCCTTTAATGGTTTCCCTCAAAGTCTTCAAGCATTTTAAATGCTTTATCTTCTTTTTCTCATTTAAATAAATTAATATTTATTTAAATATTTATCCAAATTCAACTTACACCATTTAATTGAAATAAATGATTTTATTTTAATTGAAAATACCAAAATTTCTCCCACTTGCATTTTCCTACAAAATCCACTTGTATGCCTAAACCCCTTCTAGATTCTTCTAAACCCTTCCTAATTAGCCTAATCCATCCCCTAAATATTGTCACATTCCTAAGCAAATTGGAGTCACTTCTCAAAGACTCCAAAGTCTTTGAAAAGCAATTAATGCTTTGTGTGTTCAACAAATTAACCCTCAAAGTCTTGGATAACCTTTGAAAGCTTTCAACCTTCAACCACTTAATCCCCAAAGTCTCCAATAACCATTAATGGTTAATTCAACCCTCCCACATGGTTAAAACATTTGTTTTGACTCAACCTCTACCCAACCCAAAGGTCTCATCAGGCCATTAATGCTTTGACCATGATTATCTCTTAAACATTTGCACAAAGGTTTATCCTTGGATTAACTCTTAATCCAATGGGTAATCTTAATTTAGACTTGACCCATACCTTCTAGATAACCATGAGGTCTTCTCAGGCCTTTAATGCCTCCAACCTCTTCTCTCAACCCAATCCTATGTTGACACTTGTCACCATTTTATTGGTGCCAATTGTGCACATGGATCCCCAAATTTTAAACTTGGCCCTTGATTAAACCATTCAATCTTAACCCTTCATTTCCCCATTTCTTCTATAAATAGAACCCTTCTCCTCAAGCAAAAGAGGAAGCATTTTAGAGTATTGTTGTTATACTGGCATTAGCATAGAGCTTTTTCATAGCATCACTATCTACTCTTGCATAGTATTTTCTTATCATATTCAACCATCTTGAATCTCCATATGGCATCCATGGCTAGTGCTAAAAGCTGAGAGCTACACTCATTTGGGACTTGGAGAGGAGAGAAACAAGGGAGAAGCATCAAAAGGCATCATGGAAGCATCTTAGGGAGGCTCTTCTCCTTTCTTTTATTTTGTTAAACTTCTTTCATGCTTTTTGAAATCTCTCTTGATATGTTTGGAATGGTTTTTAGTTCTTTGTTTTGTTTTTATGGTTGAAACTAACTTATTAACATTGAACTTTGTTGTTGCCTTGTCCCCATTTCCATGACATCACAATCTATATGTAAACTGCCAAGAAACTAAAAATGCCAACATAAGTATCCAAATTGCCCTAAAGTGTTTTATTCTACAGATGCCCACTATTATTAAATTATGATAATTCATTAAGTTTTCTTTGAATTAAATCATGAATCATATCCTTAAAAAAGGAAAAAAGGTTAAGAAAGGGACAAGCTTGGGTAATATAGTGGTAGGTGGTACAATCAAATTTTAAATCCCGTGGCCTTAACCAAAAAGGAGATGAAAAGGTGAGAAAGATAATAACTGAAAAGGAAACATTGGTATTATTCATCATTAATAGAAAATTCCTTCAAAATCATGGCATAAGCCTCTACCAAGATTTTGTGCAAGTGAAACCAAATTTCAAAAATTATTGACATACATGCCTAACCCAACCAACTTATCTGCCACATAGTTTCCTTCCCATTGCATGTGGAAAAACTTAACGTCTCCAAGGGTAGGAAGAAAAGAATGAAACTTGAAGATGATTGAATTATATTTCTAGTCTCGTTTAGCCACCCCTTTAAGCATAATGATTGTATTGTGAGAATCACCTTCAATAATGATACTTCTAAGACCCTTGTCCCTATCCATAATTAACTCATGATAGATTGTTTCCTTATTAGCGATGCTTGAATTTTGAAATCCTAAATTTTCCACATATGAAAGGATGAGGCTTCGATGCGAGTTTTGGATTACTCCACCCCCTCTTTCCTGAATCAAGGTTATATGAGAAGACCCATTAAAATTCAACTCTAGCCAATCAGTGTCCAAAGGGTCATTTTTTTATGATAATGATATTATATTAATTTGAGGACTTGTCTAAGGAGCATTATTAATTCAGTATTCAGTTAATGATCTAGTCTCTAAACTTCTAAGGATAAGCTCTTTTTCATTAATCATATATATTGTCGAGCTCAAAACACCAAATGAGGGGTTAAATTAGGTAATCTTCTAAATCAAATAATAATTTTCTTGAATTTTCATTTTTTGATATTTAGATCTAAGAATAGAGGAGGTTGTAGAAATTCAAAGTAGAGAGTCATGGTGAATTCCAAATTTTGAAGAAAAAAATACATTAGGACTATAGTGCTTAACACTCATGTTCAACACTTTTTAGAGTGGATTTTAATCACTCAAGCCAATAGAATTTCCTAATTATATATTTCCTTCATTCTCTCAATTTGAATACCCTCATGAGTATGGTGGCCAACACCCATGTTTGACACTTTAAGCCTCAATTTGTAGGTTTTCGTTTCATTTTGTGCCCTATTTCTATATCTATCCTATTGTATCTATTTCTACTCTATATTTTACTATTATTTTTATTATTTTCATATTGTTTAAGCTAATTTATTCACACACATCACAATGCTGATATCATTCTAAAAACTGAACACAATTCAAGTGCTCAGATCTTTGTTTATGACTATAGTCAACCGTATTCATATTCTAATTCTATACTAGAGATATTTGTGATATTAATTTACATAAATGGGCCTATTATGTCATTTCCATACACATTAGTGACTTTACCTATGCTTTCTAAAATTAAACATTACATCATGTATTGTCCATGTAGATTTCAACGACCATGGTTCCATACTCTCTTTTCTCTTCACTCGAAATGTTTCACCAATAATATTATCACTTACATATAGATCCAAAATCTCACCATAAAAGTTTACCGCACCCTACTCAAACATTCATCAATTAAGGAAAACAAGTAGTGAAACACTACATATGGATACTTCACATGAAATCAAAGCAATGAACAAAAGGGATCGGTTGAATGTTCCACCAGTGTGCCACACGTTTCCTTCTTATTTTAGGAAATACTTCATCTTTCTCTTAACATTTGTGTTTAAAAAAGACTCATTGATATTTCATGGTAATTTAAGCCAAGTCAAAGTGGATTTCCTAAGAATACCCACCAAGATGGGGCATGTTCAAAACACATGTGGAACCAACTAGCTTATATAAAACTTGTTTGAATTAGTAGAAGGTGGCACTTGTCAATCAGATGGGTAATTAAAATAGCCTTCAGCACAAAAGGAAATGTAGGGATACAATTGGTCAATGAAAGTAAAAATAAATTTGGACAAACCATGCAACCAAAGAAAGAACTAGGCACCAAAAATAGAAAAATAATCTCTAAGCCTAGACTATTTTGCTTTGAAATCACAAATCAATGTAGGTGGTTTTCATGTCATATGTTTGAAGTGAGGCGATAGTGCTAAAATAATTCATGTGGAAGTAGTTGCAACACCCATCATGATCATATTAACACACATTAGATATGCAGGCACAACTTGAGCTATCAAATATTTTCAGGTAAGAAAAAATAACTCTATTGAAGCCTATGGGATTTATGTATGAAAGGATATAATTCTTCATATAAATTATTCAACACTTTGAGTCATTTCAACAATAATAAATGCATCTCTAAGAGTTTAGAAATTTTCATATGTGATCATACCTTAACATTTTTGTTCTTGATTAAGGCATGGAACTATGCCCTTTCTATTATTTTTCTTATTTTATGTAAGTTGGCTTTCTCTATATCATTGTGAAAAAGAATTAGTAACTATATGCTCAATTAAACTTTTTATTTCTAGATGAATCTGTGAATTGTGTATCATGAGAGATTTCCCACTCTTCCATTGTCCTTAGGTCTAAATTTAGGCTATACTTTATACCAAAAAAAATTAAGAATGGTTAGTTATTGCAAAAACCTTGAAGGATTTATTTGTTTCTACCAAGTATTGGTAGGTACTTATAGGAGGATTTGCATTTTATGTCCAATGTCTATGTAACTTTGAGCATTTTGTTCTCCTCTCAATAATTAAGGGTTCTAGTGAAATCTGCTTATTCTATGGAATCAATATTTCCTTATGATTTTCACAAAAATATATTATAAATTAAAGTAAAGGCTTTGCATTAACACATGTCCTTAGTCTAGTTGTTTTTCATGTTTTACCTCCTTCACTTTCCATTCCTTATAAATGAAGAACCAACTTCTAAAATCCTAGAGGTCATTTTGTATATTGTAAGCTAAGTCCTAGTCCCATGTATGTAAAACTTCCAAACTACCCTTACTAAGTTATATTGTTTTAGGAATCAACACTGTTTATAAAACACCCAGTGGGACCTGTTGGGCTCTTCTCATTGAATATTTTGTACATTTCTCAATTTTCTTCATAAAAAATGTCTGTGATAAAAAATTGATGCTTTTACATGGATGAAGATGACTCAAATGACTCAGATATTATGTATCTTATCTGTAACGTTAGATATATTAGTTGTACCCATGGGGGGTATCTGTAACTTTATTATAAAAATTTATATTGAGCAAGAGTTTTTTTTCCTCTTTCCATGAAAATATAGAAATCTCATCCACATATGCACAATGATCTCATAATCCAAGCCATCATAACACCACATATGCACAATGATCTCATTGATATTGATATCAAAGAGATAATTGTATATTTCAAAGACCAAATGAGGTTAGTGCAAGTGGAAACACAAAGATATAAATATATACTTTCTTATCACACCCATTTTTAGTGAATGGATCCAACATAATTATAGTCATAAAATTGTGACCCTAGAAAATTTGAACTACATTAGGGACCTCACACATGTGAGTTTGAATCCTCTAGCCTGATGAGAGACCAAAGATTGCTCAACCCTTAGAAACAACTTCTTCCTTGCCCTCTGCATCACCCCATACACACTCTACCCTGGATAAAGGAGTATGATAGGGGCATGGCACCACTGTCCCCTCTTGGAGAGGGGTGCAACACACTTATTCTTCCAGGATAGGGGCATGGCCACCCTGTCTGTGTCCTATTTTGGGGCAGGACCCTTCCTAGGGTTACATTGTTGGTTGTGCATCAGGCGGTAAACTCCCTCGATGTCAGCCCATGATGAAAATCAAATCCACTAACATATATATTTAAGGCGAATTCATCCTCTCATTTGCAGAAGTGGGGATAGAGGTTCAATAAGGTGAAAAATTGGTCATCAAGCATTCAACAACATTCAAGCATTCTAGCATTCTTTTCGAGCATTGAGATATCTCAAGTCTCCCTTAAAGGCTAGGTGTTGCATTCAAGTCAAAGATTCAACCATTGAAGAGGATATTTATTCCAAGATACAATTCCAAACAAATATTTCTACCTATTGCATTCAAGTCAAGGATTCAACCATTGAAGACGATTAGATCTTGAAGTTGAAGGGGCATAACTTACGTTAGGTTTATTTTGAGTTGTACATCCTCAAACATATCTACTAACTTTTGTAGGAGAATCAATAAACACTTTAATTCCTAGTTCTACTTTTCCAAGACCTTATCCATGATGTCCTAGACTCCTAGCTTAGAAGAAACATGGCATATCCTACTACTGTGAAACAAGGTGAAGAAAGCTTGAAATATGAACCGTAAAGGAATATTATTGTGAACCTAAAACTAAGATGAACCCTTATAAAAGTTATTTGATAATTGAAACAAGAAAAAGAAAAATATTACACGTGAAAAACTATATTTTCATGGAGAAACCCTTTTAGGAAAAGAATAAAATAAATATTGTAACAATAATACACTTCTCTTCTAGACCTCTATAAAATTTGGTAGCACTTTGTTATCCTCGAGAGTGAAAAATATTTGAATGAATAACACTAGTTTAATGCCCTCATTATAGAAATTTGTGATAAGAAATACCACCATGGTATCATCAAACAACATGATACAAAACCATGAAGAATGATTAACATGTATCTCCTTGAAATGATTCAAAAACACTCAAAATAGCCTCATACAAATGCTCTTATAGATTTTATAAAGCACCGCTCACACATGGGAAACTATGTAAGGGTTCTATCATGAATATTATCAAAGAATCAATAATGACTATTATAAACATCATATATGCTTTTACAACCCCTTACAAGTGTTCAACCACCTCAAAATAGAAGCTTCAAGAAGGGCTCACCTAGCTCTTTTGTCCTTTCCCCAAGGACAAATGGTAAAAGTAACTTTTCCTTTACATGGTCTCTTTCAACACCATAATTCAAATGGTTTAACCTCTTATGTATAAATTAGAAAATATATTAGGAAACTATTAAATTAATGGATTTACAAGGATGATGGCACCTAAATGCTAACATTCTCCCACTTGACATAATACATTATAAATTATTCCATATATATACAATATACAAATAAAGTATAATGATCAAGGCCCATGGCCTTCCTACATCAAGACAGATTATATATGGTCATTGGCCTTCTGAGAAAATCTGCAACATTATCCAAAGTGATATTTTTTTCAATCAAGAATTATCTAGTCCTAGCCATATCTCATACAAAGTGGTATTGAACATCAACATGTTTTGTATGAGAATGATACATGGGATTTCTGGCCAAACATATTGTACTCTAACTATCACATCCAATCCTCACTGACCTACAATCAAAACCAATACCATAACCAAGTCTTTGTAAACAAACTACCTCCTTAGAGAAATGTATAGTATTCATATAATCTACTTCAGTGGTGGACAATGCAGTTATCATTTGTCTTTACTCATTTAGTTCATTGTACATCCAAATAAAGTAAACACATGGCCACTAGTTTACCTTTAATTGTGCATGTCACTTGCCCAACATGCATCAACAAAATGTTGTACGTCACATGACTTATCCATACCATTAGTTCCATGTGTTGGCATTTTAGTAGAAAGAAAGATTGTTGATATTCATTGAGGATATTGAGAAGGTTGTTAAAGATTATTTGATATAACTGAAAAAGGATGATAACTATATTTATAACATTATTTTGTCATTGATGTCAAGAAATTAAATTTTTGAATCAGTATGATGTTGCCATATCTTGAGAAGATTGATTTGAAGAGAATTAAGATGTCGATAAAAGACACATAAAGAATGTGATGAATAAGGGGAGAAATAAGGGGAGAAATAAGTTATTCAATGGGCAACTATTACAGAGTTAGATAATGATGAAATCATGATGTTTAGATTGTTTTGATATCCTACAAATGTTGTTGATTATAAGGTTAATACTATACTATGTCATCGAGCAAAGAACCTAGTCGGTAAACCCTAAGGAACCTAGTCGGTAAACCCTAAGGTTATCGATATCGGTTAATGAAGGCGGAATGTCTACCAAGTAAAGTTTAGTATTTACCGAGTAGCAACGGAGTTATAAAAGTGTGCATTGGATGGATAAAAGCATTATTTAATGAAGGACAATGATTAGCTGGAGATGTATAAATGATTGGTATGTTGTGCATTAAGTTTGTTAAGAATCTATGGCAAAGGAAAATCAGCAGGAAGATCTACAGTGCAGATTCAACCGCAATAACCTTGCACAAGTTCCTAGGAAGGAATGCAAGTCCCTAGGCAAGGTAAAACATTTTCAGATCGAAAGGATACATTGAACCTGGTCAAGTTTGAAGATCTGACGGCTAAGATTGATCATGGGAAATGTGATCAAGGAGATTTATCGGTTAGTAATTGTTTATAAAAAAGGAATTGTTGATAAATAATGTATGCGGGCAAGTGTAAACACAGGGATGCTACATACTGATTACCAAGCATAGAAGCTTGAAGACCTATCTGAATAACAGAGTAGAGAGCCCAGCAGAGGGACAGGATAAGTCTTATGACTAGATTGTTTTGAGCAAATAAGAATCTGCTTTAGCATTTTATATGTGAAGTTGTAGATATATTTTATTACTGTTATTTTGTAAGTGATAGGAAATCTCTTAACTGAGTGGACTTACCAGTCTTATTTGTAAACCCTCTAGCAAGGTAACATTCTAAGTGAATGTTTGAAATCCTTTGACAAGATCACTTCTAACAAAGTGAAGGTCCTAACTGATCTAAGGGAAATCCCTTAACCGGGTCACATCTAGCAATGTGTTTGTAATCTTTAACAGGATTTGCTTTTAACCAAGCATACTCTAGAAGAGTATATTTCTTAGTTGGTCTGAAATCCCACAATGGTTTTTCCCTATTTGGGTTTCCACATTAAATCTGGTGTTATATGTGTTATGATGATTATGTGTTTATGAGTTTTCATGTTTAGCAATTTTTGGTTATGTTGCTGAAGTATAAGTTTTTGAGGTTGAATCTGTTGATTTTATGGAAGATTAAGTTTGTATGATTCACCCCACCCCTCTCATCTTCTTGGCTATTGTCATTTGTACTTTTATTTTAATATCAAAACATACACCATGATAAACCAAATAGTATTTAGAATTACCTCATAAGTATTTCAACACCCTTTTAACAAAAGTACAATGTTATTTTCTAGCTTATAGTTTTGCATTTTAATTTTTTTCGAAAAGGTGTCACATATTTACTCTAACTTAACAAAAGATTTCTATGAAACCAATTGCTACTGATTTCTACCCCAAGAATATATCTAATAATACCCCAATCCTTCATATAAATTTTTTAAAAACTTGTTTTTTGAACTCTTTAATCACTGTCTTACAAAATCAACTCCCTCTCTCTAGGAGTAGCCCTTAGTCACTAGTCTAGCCTTCTACCTTTCTAACCAACTATCTACTCCAAATTTCTTCTTAAATACTCACTTGCATCCAATGGGACGTCTTCCTTTAGGAAAAAAAATAAGATCTCAAGTGTCACAACTATCAAAAGCTATCATCTCCTCTCGCATAGGCTACATCCAAGATTCAATTTCCACAAAAGAGAGTGCTTCCCTATAAGATCTAGGTTCATCATCAGTACTTAATAAAGAAAAATTACAATAGAAATTTTGTGAGCTATATTTGTCAAGTGGATTTTGATTTCTTGTGGAACTTGTCAAAGGTCGAGTAAGAGTTTCTTACTCATTTTCTTCGTCATTATTTTTAACTTCTCCTCTTATTACAAGTTCTTCATAAATTTCACTTAAAATGTCTTCTTCTTATTCATCTCTTGTCCATATCTTTGTTCTTCCATAGATGCTTCTACTACTTAGTTTCATCACGCGCTATCTCTAATTTTTCATTTGGTCATTCTTAACTCGAGTCAAGTCTAAATTTCTTTAAAATCACATCCCTAGAAAATATCAGTGTATTGGTTAGAGGATTCCAAAGCTTGTAACCTTTTACATTCTCTCCATATCCTACAAATATGCATTTATGAGGTTGTGGATCCAACTTAAATTGCTTCTTTTGAGGTACATGAACAAAATCATCACAACCAAAGACCCTTGAATGTAAAATTGAAGGCTTTTTATCAAACCATATATCATTAAGATTTTAGGAATGAGATTTTTACAAGGAGATATATTAATTGAATAACAAGTAGTACCAATATCTTCTACCCAAAAAGTCTATCTATCTTAGTACTACTTAACATACTCCTAGTTCTTTCTGGTTAATATCTGGTTCATTATTTTTGCTACCCCATTTTGTTGGGGAGTGTATACTGCAGTCTTTTCCCTAATAATTCAGGCATGTTTTCAAAATTCATTAAAATATTTGCAAAAATATTTACAACCATTGTTAGATCTCAATACTTTTATATTATAATTATATTTCTTTTTAACCAATGCTTTCAATTCCTTAAGCTTTATGAAAACTTCAGATTTGGAATGCATAGAATAAATATAAGTATATCTCAAAACATCACCAATGAAAGAAACATAATGTTGAGATCTATTTAAAGATTCAAAATCCACTAGACCACATATATGTAAATAAATAATCTTTAAAATTATATTATCTTTATCAACTCCTTTAGGAAATGAAGATCTATTTTTTTTACTAGACTTATCAAATGTCACATGCATTCCATAATAAATAAACTTAGAAACTGAAAGTAAACTTCTTACAAGATTTGGAATATAAAAAACATTATCAATAGCAATAATCCTTCCATGACTAAAAAACAGTTTTACTTTTCCTTTACCAATACTCTTCAGTAAGGTATCATGAGAAAGAAAAAAATATCCTCCAATATGTCCTTTGTACTAAAAAACTACTCCTTATGAGGATTCATATGGTAGGAAGCACCTAAAACAACAAGTCAAGCATCATTACTAATAGAGTTAGTTGAAATAAACAAAGTATACAAATGACCATCATCTAAGGACTTACTTATAGAAGTATCGGTGCCCATTTCTCTTCTTTCTACACCCCATGTTCCCTCCTTTACCACAATTTCAACACTTGACTCTACTCTTTTTGGAGGTCTTAGAATGACCTTTGGACTTATCCTCCTATTATCCCATTTAGGACCTTTATACTCAGGCCTTCGTCAAACATGCAAGACATCTTGAGAGCCAACACTCATGTTCTTTCTCCTCAAAACAAGGTTTTAGAGGACAAGGACTTTGAAATTTTGAACAAGGAATTTGAGTCCCTATATTTTTCCTACATTAATTACTACCAAAAGTCTAGGAAATTATCATGATTCTCCTATGGATGATCTCCTTAGAATTTAATATTATAAGGATCATCGCGCAAGACACAAGACTTGTTTTTCATCTAAGATTGCTTCTTCTTTAAACACTCCTTTTTTCTCATATCATAAAATTAATGATCACACTACCAATGATTGTCTTGATTTTCAAAATGGAAAGCGAGGACTCATTGATAGGGGCATAGTCAAAATCATGGATAACAATCCTTCCTCTTCTAAAAACCCTTGTCCTATATCTCCAAAGACCAAATCTACACATATTGATGGTAGAGAACAATTACCAATTATAATCTTTTAGAGATTGAAGTATGAAAAGAATATCATTTTTACTTCCATTAAATGTAGCATTAATCATACCTAAGGTAGTGAACAGTTCCTTTTTCAACATGGCAGTTCTCATTCTATTGGAATGTGTAAATTATTTAAAATATTTATTCAAGAACAATATGATAGGGCCCTCATATCTCTAACAACTTATCTTGCTCTCTTTCATGGTGAAAAGGTAGTTCCCTAATAGTCCTTTCATACTCCATGTTGCTCCTCACCCTATGACCATAGAGAAAACACTCTTAAATGAGAGGTTATCAAAGCCATATATTCACCCCTTGGCATTTCCATTTTCATTATATGTCTTAAATAGGTTGATGCATGCTCGAAAGAAGAGAAACAAAAATCTTATATGGGGTTCTATATAGTTGAAACCAAACATCACTTGCACACACATAAGAGGATGTGTGGAACTAGAAAAACACAACTAGACTATTCCTACTCTCCTCCATAACATGGATCACTTAGAAAAAAACATCTAGGGTGTGTATCGATGTCCTCTCTCATACTTTTCATGAATCACCTCGAAAAATACATATAGAATGTGTATCCTTTCTTTCTCGCTCTTCTTCTCATGAGATCGTAGCTTGGATATTTATAGTTTATCGATGATGCATGATTTTTTTCTTTTACATGATCACTTGTGTTCTTAATATGGTATTTTTTGAGAATGATATTAGTAGTTCAAACATTTTAATATCGTGGTCTCTTTGGCTACTTGACTTGAGGTCATATTTTTAGCCTTTAGCTTTTGTGTTGTCAGTCTTTTACCTTTTGTCTTTATTTTTCTTTGTTTGTCTTTGTTTTCCCTTTGCCTTTTTTGTGTTGTTTTGTGTGCCCTTACATGTATTTGACTAAGTTAAGATCCTAAGATTGCAGTCTTAGTTATTAGAAATTAGAGGTATCTTATACTCCTTGTGATTATGCTACTTTATTCGATCCCATTCATCTCTCATTCATCTTCTTTACTACAATAATTTTGATAGGCTCATACTCTCATTAAAGTGGGGGCAAAATGTATCATAGTGCCCCTACTTTAGCAAGTCTCATCCTCATCTCTTATCTAGGTCTATTCAGTGCCTTAACACTAGTTTCAATGCCTTATAAACCTACCAAATTACTCGCGGGAGGGGTATCCTCCTCTCTAGGTGTTAGATTTAATCATTTATTAAGGAGAACCAGGGTGGTGTCACTCTGGTCCTAGGCCAAAGCACCAAACATCCTATTCCCCCTTAATGGGGCCCAATTTTTAAGGAAAGGATGAGACCTATCTCACCAATGGAAAATAAATTTGGCCTCTCTATATTATCATTAGAGGTTATGTTAATTGGTAAATTGACCTAGGATGTCACATATAGATATATTTTTCAAATCATTTCAAACCTAACACAAATTAATTCAAGCAATCAAGCATTGAAGCCCCCATCATCAAACATTTTTAGATGTCTTCAAGGCTACATATTCATCATTTATTCATTCTGGAGAATCATTACATTATTCATATGCAAGAATTTGTGTGATTAGGGTTTTTCCATAGTCATTCCATTCCATTCAACAAATGTGATTACATTCAAGAAGAAAAGCATCATTATTAGTCATTGCAGATTTGAGGTATATCCAGCCATTGTTTATTTCAGTATTTACAATATTTCGTTCAAGGTTAATTCCTAAATCATGCTTTGAATTAGGAAAAACCCTATTCCCAACCTATTTACCCTTATTTCTACATGTAGGAAGAAGGTATAGAGTTGTGATCTTCAAAAATAACTTTATTTATAGTGACTAAGGGATCCCTCAATGGAGTGTGAAAAGTGTGGAGGATCAGAGAAACCACCATCCCAGTCCCAAAAAATCAAGTCTCCTTCTAGGAACAAGTTTGAATGTTGTCATAGCCCTTAGATCCAAGTTCATGGTTTGATTCAATGACTATAGCTCATTGTTTCTACTTAATTATCTTTATTTCAATGCATTTACACTAATTCCAACAAATTCAACAATTCAATTCTACTCAAGGGCAAGAAGAGGCAAATTCAAGACACCTAGAAAATTTGATTAGAATTTTGATCTACAAGATTTAGATTTACCAAATTTCTATATTTATGTAATGTAATGATTTCTAAGCGAAATTGTTGGTTTTACTACATGTAGAAGTGGAAACCCTAATTTTCTCCATCACACAAATATATAAATGAACTAAGCCCTACAAAATTTTGGATAGTTATGAAAAAAATTATCATTAAGAAATTTAAACATTCAACACCATCCCTTAACTTCTACGACATTTAGATATCATAAATAAATCCCGCATTCCTATAATGGATACCTTAGATTAAGATACGTTGTTAGACATCTAGGAATGTAGAAAAGGGTTATATTTACTCGTAGAATGATGACATAAAAATCCTTGATTATATCTTAATATGTTGTATTTATATCTCAAAGATTATCCCATACATCCAAGGGTGTAAGAGTAGTTGAATACCTTTTTAGATAATTTTTTAGTAAAAAGTAAGAAGGGATAAATATTTATAAACTCATACTTGTGTGGAATTTTAAGTGAAATTCCTATACTTTTTTTTTCATTGACTAGATTGCATGTCATGTATTAAGTCCAAACTATTATATGCAATATCCCAATTCAAGTAACATTAACATAATTTGGCACTTGTATTACATCAATGGAAAAAACAAACATAATGTACATATAATTATTGTGGTCATGTATGTTAACATAATTTTATAATACAAGATTTTATTTGTCCACCGAATAAAAACTAATATTACAACATATTTATTGATTTATCAAATCATATTTTTGTATTACTACATAAAGATGAAATTTTGTACAACATAAATGTACATATTGGTCAAATCTCCATATTCCATAAACTTTCGATATTATTCTTATCATAGAAACTGAACCTTTTACTATTCATTTCTTCTATCTTCATTTTATTCATCACCATATTCATCTTCAGAGTAGTAGGTCTCCATTAAATAATATCTCTTTTTGGACAAATATTTGTCATTTACTCTTTTGTTTCTATCATCTCTCCTATAATTATCTTTTCTCTTGTTATCATCATTTAATATTCTATTTTTATCCTCCTTGAAACTAGATATATAATTATAACAACCAGATCTTTCACAATTAAAATATTTAAATGAATCATTCTTCTTGCAAATTTTTCTTCTACTCCAATCATGTCATTGTCATTGCTTATTTCTTGTCCATCTTCAATCTTCTTAGTAACTTTGAATGCTTCTTCCTTATTATCATTCTACTACCCATAAATTTGTGCAATTTCAAAAGCAAAGAGAGATCCATAGTGCTAATCTAAACTATATTGATACATATCATGACTCTCTTCAATGGAAAACTTTTTAGGCTTGTATCTTTAAGGCAATGTTCTCATCACTTTTCAAACAACTTTACTTTCATAGCACATATTTCTAAGTCATTTCCAATGAACTGCACATTCTACAACTTGCTCCTAAGTCAAATCTAATTTAATATTTAAAAACACAATGAGGCATGTTAATTATTTTATCCAAAAATATCACCCCATGCAAAATAGTCAGTGTGCATCTACACACACCACTCTGAGACCCTTCTTAATATTCTAACTCAACCTCCAATACATATTTGAACCCAAAAATCCTAATCCAAATAAGATAAATTATGTGAGTTAACTATAGACCAACACAATTGACAATGCCAAATATAGAGCAACATAAGTTCACTTGTCCAACAAACCAACACTAGAAATATAATCTAGAATACTACACCAACTATATGAATATGTCCACCAAGATGCAACACTTCAATCAACATAACAAAGAAATGAAAGAATTCTTTGGGCTAGTCTTGATAGACAACTTCACTATCAACAAATTGCAACAATTTTCATCGTCTAAGCAACTGAGAACCTAGAACGTGATAGTTTAAACATCCATAGAATGTAGAAATTATATCGAGAACCACGGGCCAACAACATCAAGAATGTTTAAATACATCTACATAACCACATTCTTCCATAAAGACATTTAAAGTCTTTCTTAAATATTGTAACTTTCACTACAATAGGCTTTTGGAAACACTTGATAGTTACATAATATCTCCATTAGACAAAATAAGAACATCTAAACACTTAGTTTTGGAGCATCTGCAACATCGACACAACTAAATAGCTGCAACGTTTTCCTAGTGTAATCAATGACAACATCAAATAGGTTGACATCAATGACAAGAAGTTTGACATTAATGAGAATACAATCCAAGTTTCCAACACCCCGGGAAAAGACATATTTTTCTAATTATGTTTGATAAATATTAAGTTTTTGAAGCACATTGTTTCCAACTTAAATTGTGTCTAAACAGTCTCATCTCCTCAAACAAGTTAAGAGAGATCAATTGATGATCTGATCTAGAAGGAGCCAAGACAATGGAATGAAACTCGTGATTTATTACTATTGTCATGGGGATTTGCACCTGATGAAAGCTTTATTTTCTTGCAATCCCGTGCAACATGGGACTACTCTCAGGGTGTGGATATCCTATAGCGAGAGTAGACCTCCAGGTTATGGGCTAGCTCCCTTTAGATATCATAAGAAAACTAACGAAAGAAACTTAATTTGGAAAAGGGATGGAAGGAAGATTATAAAAATAAAAATGATCAAATAGGTGATGCACCAATTATTGAAAAAATGACTTGCTATGATAATGAACTCACAATGATCTAATAATGAAACTAAAATGTTCACATCTCCCAAATGCATATTCGTAAAAATGATTCTTATGAAAGGATAGAGTTTTGTTGTTCATAAAAGGATAACATACAATGTTTCTCACAATCTTGAAACAAAAAAATAACTTACACAATCACAGAACTCCACTATAGCATTATACACCATGAATTGAAAATTGAAGGAAAATAGATAATAGGATGGATTACTTGAATAATAATCACAACTATTTCATCCAAAATGTATTCATAATATTTAGAACTCAGATACAAGAGAAGGAACTTTCTTTTTATTGAAAAGAAGGAGTTTCTATTACAAACTCTGAGCAATGCTCATAAGGAATGAGTTACAAAAGTGTGAATATCTATTGCCACAGATATCAGACCCAGAACCCCTGAACTCTCTCTGAATCCGCCAAGCCCCTTACACTGAACTTGGAAAAATTTCAAAATTCAAAAAATGAAAAAAAGCTCTCAAAACATGTGTTGACATTTATGCACCAAATTAGAGCTATAACTGAAAGAAAAACTCCCTTTCACGTTGATTCTAGCTGGATGCTACCAGACTTGGTCCTTCTTTCTAGTGATTCTATTAGATGTCATTATTTCAGATTGCGCACCTTCTTATCGGATTATCGAATAACATCAAAACAGTCCCGCAGATAACTGAAGGTGTGCTCCCAACAACATTCTTTCTTGCATTGACTCTGCATCCTCTTTCGGGTCTTCAAAACAACATTGGAATAAATTACCCGATGTTCCAATGCTTCCTGCATTACCTCACACCTTTTCCATTACTCCGCACTTTTCCATCATGTTATCAGGATAACATTGGAATAGCTCCTCCTGATAACCGATGACTTGCTACGCTGCTTGCTTGTTAATTTCCCTTTGAACCATTGAACTGGTTGAACCCCTAGACCAGTTGAACCATCATTGAGCCATTGAAGTACTTTGAACCATTGTCAAGCTATTGAACCATTTTGAACCATTGAACCATTTTGATTTATTGAACCAAGTTGAAGTTGAAATTCAAATTTGATTCACTCGTCTCAGACATTTGCCACATGTCAGCCTTTGATTTGCTTGTGGGTCCACTTTATCTGCAATTTGGACTTGGTGTGACTTGGTGCTTCATCTTCTCACTACCACGTGGTGCATCCTCACTCATTCTGAGCCAATTTGGATGACAACCCTAACTGCCACCTCTCCAGTCACCAAGTCACATGAGATAACTAGCGAGCATCTTGATCATGCGGTATAGCGATGACCATTGATCTGCCTTCAAATTGCTCAAGCTTTAACTTTCTAACTGGCTCTCTTTTTTTAACGTGCTTTTTCGCCAAGTCGCTATGATAACTAGTGAGATTCTTTCTATAGTGACATAGCAACTACCATCAGATCTCTCGCATCACCATTGATCTACCTGAATCTGTTGGGTCTTTAGTCTCTGTATGTGGCTCTCTCTTATGCCACGGTGTCACCACGTGTCACACTTCTATTTCAGTACATGATTCACCCGGGTGCCACTTCAACTTCCAATTGGACACCACCTCACTACCACCGCGCCCACCATTTTACTTTGGTTTGATCAGCTTCAACCTTTCGGCCAAGCATCCTCTTCAGCTATCCATTTTTGTGTCTCATCAAAACCACAATTTCATCGATGCCTTCACTCTTCGATGGATCTAGTTGATATTTCTTTGATGTGCCTTTGTTGATGGATCTGAGCACTCGGTGAACTGCTTTATTGTCTTCTCAAAATCTTAGTTTCATCGACATCTTTCATGTCGATGAAAGTGATGCCTTCGGTGAGTCCATATTGAGATCCATCGAACTCACAGTCTGGTCGACATTCATCTGCCATCTGTTTTCCACGTGGCACCCTTTGATTGGCTCTAGAGTTTAGAAATAGGCACCATCTATCGCGAGGGTATTCATCCTAGGCTCTCCACTCTAACACCTTAGCATGGCCTCCACTAACTGCCAGAATGAACCACCTGCCTTAACCACTTGCATTAACTATCAGCCATGGTTCACCACTAGTGGTTTGTCGTCGGGTGATATCTCGCAAGCATTTTTATGGCATGACATAGCAACAGTGCTTGGGTCCATCTTGATCACCATTGATCTTTGTTGATCTGCTTGATCCTTATCCCCTCTGAGTGGCTACATCCTATGCCATGATGCCATTACATGTCTACCACTTTTCTGATACCTCATAACCTATGTGTCACCATGCAATACCTCACGACTTGCTCAGTGCTTACCTCGGCACCACCTGGCCTGCCAGCTCATCAGTCGCTAAGTCATGGCTATTAACACTCGAGCACTTTGATCTTGTGGTATAGCGATGGTCATCAGATCCTTTGCATCCTTCTTACCTATTAATTTTCCCTTTTACTACAAAATTTGACTGCTTTGAGATGCATGTGCACGCGAGAGGCCACCAACATTGAACTGTACCTTGTCAAAATCTCGTAAGTTTTGACACTTAAGTTATAGGTCGCCTTGCACATAAATATTGAAATGCTCCTCCCTGTGGCCAATGTGGGAAAAAAGGTTTGCCTTAGCCTTTTCCAGCGGGTCATTGGGATAAGATGAAAATACTCCCTCTAATAGCTAATGACTTCGCACACCACTTTGCAATTTATATCGGGTGACTAGGATTACGTAAGACAGTTCCTTCTGATAACCTGATGACAACATTCTGTGCTCTACAATACTCTTTGGGTCTTCAGGGTAAGTCTTTCTGATCGCGCCAGGTCATGCTGATAAGGAAAAAATTCAAGAAACTACAAAGAAACACCCATTTAACTCAACATGTTTGGCTCAACCGTTATGGGAACCACATTTTACCCCACATGTTGTCATTCAATGAATCAAAAAGTTAATTTCCCTGTGTCTGCACATGAAGTAAACAAGTTAGACAAAAGCATGTATTCTTTTCATTGTTAGCACTTGTTTCTTATTCTAGGATACATTGATCTGATATCTCCTACATCTTGATTGAGCTAGTAGCTAAAATAGGTAACATTTTTGGTGACATCTGCTATATGTTTGCCTGCTAAACATTTTCCCAAGCTACCTAATGCATTCCATTGGGCATAAGATTCACCAAGACTGATAGAAAACTGAAACAATACATCACACATGATTGCAAAAACTCTCCTTTCCCTCACAAACCTATCCTAATCTATGGAGTACAAGTGTGTGGTTTATGGTAGTGAGATTAACACCTTACTATCATGAATTAGGCATGTGCATTGATAGATTAGGACAGGACAAAACAACAAAACACTTCTGAAACAATACAATAGATTATTACAATAGAAAGACCCTTATACTCCTTCTGAACTGTGCACTAGGCACTTAGGGAAAACAAAACTACAAAATGACCTACTGTGCAAAGAACTTATCACTACTAGAAAAACTGAAATATGTACAAAATTTTAAGCATACCTCAAAAGTAATGCTTAAGGTGAATACCACTGACTGGGATTGATTGAACTTCACCAACCAATTTAGACAGTTGGAAGGCATTGTGCTGCTTGCACTAAGAAATCATATAAGGCCCACTCCAAAAAGCATCAAACTTGTATTCTTGTCTGGCTTATTTTTGAATTCATCCCATTTTAGGACAATGTCACCTTCCTTTAACACTCTAGGAGAAACCCTCTTATCAAAAGATTTTTTTATTTGAGCTTGGTGATGCTCAATTTGCCTCATTGCCTTATTTCCAACTTTTTCTAACTCAATCAACTAAGCCAATCTTGTTGTCATAGGCTCTTCATCAATCATATCCAGTTGGTTATATAGATCAAGGGATGGAAATTCGAGTGAAATAGGCAACCTTGCTTCTTTCCCATACACAAGCATGTATGGAGACATTCCAGTGAACCTCTTTGGTGTGATTCTATCAGCACATAAGGTTGATTTGAGCTTGGTGTTCCAAGCTCGCTAATTTCCTTCCATGGTCCTTTTGATGATTCTAAGCAAATTCTTATTTGTGGACTCAACTTGTCCATTGCCCTGTAGGTAATAATTAGATGAGGTGTTGAGATAAACACCATTCTTTACTGCCTAATTAGATTTTCTTCTCCCAACAAAAGCAAGAGCATTATCTAAAAATATAGATTTAGGGACGCCAAATCTAGTTATCAGCTCATCATTAAAATTCAAAACTGCTGTCTCATTTTCTTCCTTTAGTGCTACAACCTCAACCCACTTAGTAAAATAATTAGTGGTTGTGAGCACCCACTTGTGACCAACACTTGAAGGTGGATTTATGACTCCAATGAAATCCAAACCCGACTTCATAAAGTTTTGTTCTACCCGAATAGGCTGCAATGGCAGCGCTACCAACCTCTCTTTTCTTGTAATTATGGCACATTCTTTACACTTTCTAACCCAGGAATGTACATCTCTGAACAAATTAGGCCAATAATAGCCTCCTTTCATAACTTTTAGAGCTGTAGGTCTTGCTGAAAAGTGTCCTCCTATTGATCCTTCATGAAAATCATGCAATACCTTATCAGCTTGATCACCATCTATGCATCTCAAAAAATACACCATGAAAATCCTTTCTAAATAGAAAATCATTCAATAGTACATAGGGAATGGACTGAAGTCTATAATACCTTATTATTGACTTACTCAATCCATGCAGACACTCACTTGTCAACAAGAAATGAGTCATTTCTTGTACCTAGCTAGTAGGAGGGACAGGAAGAGCTACTTGTTCTTTGTCTTGGAGGGCTAAAACTACCTTCTCATCATCCTCTTTACTGTTGTTTACGTGATCAAAAAGTTGCTCACATAGTCCCTTACCTCTAACTAGCTTGGTGACCTTAATATGAACATCAAATTCCATCACCTTAGTCACCCAACCAGTTCTATAATCATTTAAGTCTTTGCTGAGAAAAAACTCTTTAACTAAGGGTTGAGCAACCATAAACTTAATCCTATTGTTAGACAACATATGCTTAAACTTTTTCAAACTTTTAACAACAACAAGAACATGTTTTTCAACAAAATAATATTTCTCCTCATGATGTTTAAGGCCTTGACTGAAAAAGGCCAAAGGTTGCTCCAAACCATGTTCATTTTCTTGAACCAACATAGCTGAGATGTTGTCAATACTGCCATAAGCATACAAAATAAAATCTTGTGAGAAATCTAGGTTCAACAAAGTAGGAGCAGCTGCAAGTGCCTCTTTTATAAGCTCAAAACTCATTTTCCCATCCTTAGACTAGCTAAAAGGAATATCCTTTTTCAACATAGAAGTTAAACATTTTAATAGTTCTACAATATTTGGAATAAACCTCATAACAAAATTAGTCCTACCCAAGAAGCTTTGCAAGCCTTTCATGTGTGCTAGTAGAGGTAAGAAAAGAATAGCACTTACTCTCTCTGGATCAATAGTAATACCTTCTTTTGACACCACATATCCCAAAAGCTTACCCTCATGAACAGAAAACACATATTTCTTAGAGTTAAGAGATATACCATACTCTCTACACCTCTAAAAAAAATTCTTTAGGTGAGCTAGGTGTTCAACTGAATTTCTGGAATAAACAGTGATATCATCCAAATAAACAAGTACAAATTTATTCATCAAACTATGAAATATCATATCTATAGCACGTTGAAAAGTGGCACCAAGATTTGACAAACCAAATGGCATCTTTTTATATGCCATAGTGCCCCATTTAGTTGTAAATATTGTCTTAAATTGGTCTTCCTCCTTCACTAAAACTCGGTTATAACCTAAGAATCCATCTAGCAAGGAGAATCTCTAAGAACCTGCAACAGCTTGCATAATCTACTCCATATAGGGCAATGGGTATCTATCCTTCAATGAGGATCTATTGAGATCTCAGAAATCAACACAAAGTCTGATTTCACCATTCTTTTTCCTAGCTTGGACAAGGTTTGACACCCAAGAGGTGTGTTTTATAGGAAAAATGATGTTGCTCTCAATGAGTTTATTAAGTTCTTTGACCATAAGGGGCACAAGCTTTGGATTAAGAGGCCTATGTTTTTTCCTCACAGGTTTAGCATTTAGCTCAAGCTCTATGGTATGTTGGCCAATATTAGGGTCAAAACCTTTTAAATTAGAATGTTTCCAAGAAAAAATGTCACTAAACTCTTGGCATGGTAAAAAAAATGCACACCTTTCCTCTAAAGTAAATACCTTGCCAAGCTTTAACAACTTATCCTTCAAAATCTCAACATTTTCATAATGTTCCTCCTTGATCTGCAAGCTGGATTTTTCTTTTCTCACTTGATCATCCTCATTGAAAATTGACTCCAATATGACCAAACCATTAGGTAACTTGTTTATTTTCATTTGTATGACCTAATCATCATACTGTTGCTTGAGCTTCTCTTGGTTGGTGTTAGAAAACTCTACCTCTTCCCTCAAAAAATTAATAATCTGTTGATCACTATAAAAACTTGACAATGATTAGTATTGTTAGGAATAGAAGACCTAACAATCACTTTTACATATTGATGTTCATTAACATTGCTGATATCATTTGGAATATCAGACTGTGCTCCTATTGGAGCAAGTCTATCAGCATGTTTATTAAAATTTCTGGGAATAGACAGCAAATTGAAATCTTGGAAATCTTCAATAAGATCCTATACCTTATGTTTATAAGACTTAAAAAGATAATTCTTAGTGGCTTGGAAACCCCTTACCTGGTTGAGAACTAGTTCACTGTCACCATAAACCTGCAAAAAGTTGACCCCTCTCTTCTTTGCCCATTGTAGACCATGAATTAAGGCCTCATATTCTACTGTATTATTATTGCAACTAAAAGAAAATGTGAAAGCTGCATAATATTTATCATCAGTAAGGGAAACCAACATACCACCACCACCAACACAATTCTTATTTCTTGACCCATCAAAATAGAGATTCCAAAGCTCATCTTGATGTTGATTATCTTGTTGTCTAGCATCCTTAATCAAATTTGGGACAGCAGAACCTTGTTCATGAAACATATAGACTCCTAGGCTTACCTCATCCATATTTTAAAAAGGATCTTCCTCAAGATTCTTAGTTGCCCATTCATCCAAAATAATATCAGGAGTATCATCAATAGGGGTGCTTGGATCATGTAGAATGAATTGGTCATCTTTCTCATGAATGGTTAAATTGGCATTGACAGTGCTAAGGACATAGGGTTCTATGTGATCATTAGCTAAAGCTTCTGATGTAATAGTAACTTTAGTTCCATACCTAGTCCTAAAAAACATATGTGACCTGACAGATGACAAATAACCACCTAATTTGGTTGTAAAGTCTCTTGATAAGCAAATTGCAAAGTAGGGTGGCAGGTTATCACATAAACATCTTGTGGAATGGAAAAATTGGGGCAAGCATGGAGTGTTAGACTCAAATTTTTAATGACTCCTATAGTATTTAAAGCAATGCCATCTAACTGCACTACACCCTTTTTCAATGGCTCATAATTTAGTCCTAATTGGTCAACCAACTTCTTGGGCATGACTGAGCTACTTGCACTTGAATATATCATGCAGTTGTGCACTAGATGATGGCCAATGATTAGAGTGACATAAAAGGGAGGTGGTTTATTTACCTTGGACTGCTGGCATTGTTGTTCACTCTTCTGTTGAGGCTTATTGGTAAGAACAACTTTTGAAGTTTGCTAATGAAATGGTTGGGCAGTCAAAGAATGGTTAGACAAAGCATCATGTAACAAGTCTTTTTGCCTAGGTAGGGCTAGTTAATCCCACATTGACACGCTAACATGAGTTTTCTTCAACTAATCCAAAATATTAAAATCAGTCATACTAACCTTTTGTGTCCTATCCTTTTTGATTTGTGCTATCTGAGGTTGGCTTTTTGGCTGATCTTTGGTCACCACAGGTTATGATCTTTGAAGAATCTATGTATTTTAAGCAGAGAGAGACCCTTCCTGAGATTGGGTACTTGAGAAAGGCTGATTATTAGTCTTATCAGTCTACTGCCCCATATCGACAACCCTTTTCTTGGATATTGTGTTGGCTGCTACAAGGATGTATGACTGATTTTGAGGTTGATTAACCCCACAAAACTCCTCACCTTGCCAATTCATCAAAGTAACATTAGGACTATCATGTTCCATGGGTACAGATTGTTCTTCATTAACCTCATGAGACTGATTTCTTGGAACAACAACACTATTTTGCACCATTAATGGCTGATTTAACATACCATTGGAGAATGTAGATTGGTTATGTGACTGGTTACAAAGAAAAGACCACTTATAGTCAGCTGCCAAGTTGTTCCAAAATGGAAAAATCTCCCATGAGGAACTAGGTGTGTTAGAATTATACTGCTAGAAATGAAGGTACAACAACTATAATAGATGGAACTATAGGCATAATGGGTTGTAAATCAGCAAAAATTGGCATGGGAGGCCTAGGTGCTATCTTCCCTGCTCGAATCAAACTATTTTCATCCCTAACAACAACATCAAATGTTGTTGGTAAAGTATTTCCCCCAATAGATTATATCATAAGTGCAATATCACTATTCAAATCCTTAAGGTAAAATAAAAAAGCATAGTCATTAGAAATTTTTACCGATGCTGGAATCCGATTCCAAGTCCTTTGAAACCGGTAGTTGAAATCAATCATATGCTCATGTGGAGCTCTTTTGATAGTACTGAGCTGCTCTACAAATGAAAAATGATCCGACTTGCCTTTAAAATGTCGATTTAACAACTGTCCTAGCTCATCCCAAGTAGCTATTGAGTTCACAGGCAAACCCCCGAACCACTGAAGGGCTTTCCCTTTGAAAGAGGCTGCCAAAAGTCTTAATTCAACATTCTCTATAATGATATGATGCACTTGTTAGTTTTTGGTATTTGGCATTTCTGTTTTGGTGCTTTGATGGTTTTTCCATCTTGTGTTGCCATCAATGCCAAAGGGGGAGATTGTTGGTATTTTGGTTATGTTGATATGGTTTTGTCATTGATGTCAACACCTACTAACACATACCAACTCTGGGACTTTGGAGAATCGGAAATGTTCACCGGCAAGCAAGTGACTTATGCATAGTCACTGGTATCTGGTACACTGGCAAGATATGATGTTCACCGATACTTGGAATGGCATAGAAAACACCTAGCTATGTCGAAGACATTGTTTGGACACTTTTTCTTGGAGATTTGTTCATTGGCATATTTATGTTTGCATATTTGTTGCTACCGACAAATAGGTCCAAGTTATGCACCGACAGGTTTATCTTTTCTAGATCAGCACGACACACCTTGGAGATGATTTATTATTGTTGTAGATACATCAAGCCGACATGTTGAATTAGTTATTGCATTGGTTGTTGTTTTATTTGTAAAATGATTTTATTGTAATATCGTTCATAGCCGACCTACTAAAATTGGTCTTAGGTTATGATATAAATGTAAGATCTTGTTTGTAAGATCAAGTGTGGAATGCGAAGGAAGAAGTAATTTGGTATATGCGAGAATAAGTAGATCTTTACACACAAACATCATTTGAAGGTTGAAGGAGGGTTTTTGTGAAGACAATCAAAACTACACCGGTACTAAATCTAGCATAGAAAGATGTTATTTTGCATAGAACATCCTTATTAGATTTAACCATCCAATTGTAGTCAGTGTGACTCATATTTTGTGATTGAGCAGTGAGCTCTAGGCACTTGGCCTTTTTGCATGTGTAGACCCCATTCGTATACACATACTATCTGTAGTAGTATCATCTGATTGTGGGTAAGGTTTCCCACCGTGGTTTTTCCCCTTACAGGGTTTCCATGTACAAATATTGGTGTTATGTGTTGTGGATGTTATTGTCTTTTTGTTTCATGCATTAATCTTTACTGATACTGCAATTAACTAAAAAAACTATCTACCGGCATAAAAGTCTGGTTTAACGATATTAAGCATTAAAGTTGGTTAAGTTGCTTTTGGTTTGAATTTATTAGATAACTGATTCACCCTCTCGGTTGTTGTTAGGTCCTAAAGACTTAATATGAATCAAAATGAATCTTATGCAAAGACATGAAAACAACATGAAATCATACCCAGCCCCAAGGGAGAGGTACAAGCCAATCCGCATTCGGTGATCTCTTATTGTTCTTCCACATATTCAAAATCCCCCAATAGATAAAATGATGCTTGATGAATATTTGATGGATGAATGTGGAGTTTTGTTGAAGACTTCAATGATCTACTATTTCACTGCAAAGAAGGCTCTAATGCTCGCAAAAACCTATTCTTTGATCCTTAGAATAAGACCCCTTCAAATGAATAAAGAGAGCTCTTAATTATGAAACCCTAGATCTTAATTTCATATTTAGGCCAACCAAGGATTTGAATTTCCCATTGATATTGTGGGGTTGAGAATTATCATATCATAGCATTGCACTCTTGAAATTTCTAGGAAAAAGTCATGGACCATGTACATTCATGCCATAGGATAACCAACTTTTCACTGAATTTTTCAGGACTATTATATATGATGATATTAGAGTGCATCCCAAAGTTAAAGGTGATTTCAAGATGTTTTGATATGCGAAATTGGGCCTAAACAGTTGAAATAAGGCATAATTAGGTTAAAGGGCCTAACTTTGTAATGTGTAAAGTGATCAGACAAGACCTTAGATTTTATTAAATTAATTAATGAAATGCTTAAAGGGGAATGAGAAATGCAAGGTGAAAAACACACTAAGGCGGGTGATAACCTACATGTGAAATTGTAACACCCTAGCAAGGGTGTACATTTTACGACACTACACTATCATATTTTACATTATATTGTTTGTGTCAAATGAAAATTTGTTGTCATTTTCTTAGTGTTCCTTTTTGAGATGTATCATGCATTCCTTTTGTATACATTGTTGTAACCTTACATCAATAGTCACTCTTATGAAGCCATTTGACATATATGTAGTGTTCCGACATGCAGGACATCTTACCTTCTCCAATGTGTTATATTTTTATTGTTTTACTCTTCTCCTTCAAAGGGAGTTATATTTCTACATGTTCTGACGTGATCTCTCTCTTTATTTATTCTCTTATTGTATCTTCATGTCATCTTCAAGACCAGTAGAATCCAATCTCATGTATTCTAAATATTATTTGTACATATGGTTTTGGATTTATATATGATCATTACACAACATATTAATGACAAACATTGCTATATATGATTCCATGAGATTATCATTACACTCTTATTACATTTGTTTTTATTCTACTATTTTTATCCTTCCTACAAATCATATTATCCTATAGATATAATTAACTATAGATAACATATGTTTCATTAATACATTGAAGAAAATGCAAACAATTATATGTATATGTAAATATCCAATTTTAAGTCCATTTAAGAGCATGCACAAAAAAACATAATCACTAGCATTTCATCTTGTGTAATCCATTGCTTATGGGGGATCCCATAAAGGACATTCACCTTTAAGTGTCTTATATATTTATAATTGTTACGTCTATTAGATATTTTCAGATGCATGATTCTTTCAGAATTCAAATACTCTTTGTAGTAGAAATAAAATATAATTATGAAATTCACTCAACCAACCATTTCCCACTTCACATTACTATTTATTTGAGACCATTTTCATTGATACATGGACATTGAAATATTAAGCTCACACTTTTCCCTAAATATGTAGTGGTTAATTTTATCATACTCATGTAACATTTAGATAACAATCTATTGTTTTTACATCTTCCATCATCTCGAAGTAAACTGTAACTTTCATACATACATTCCAAATTTAGTGTATGTTCTTTTGTGCTACGAATTGAACTGGATCAGCTCAAAATTTTCTTTCCACAAAGCTACCATATGTAGGTGCACTTAAATGGAAATATCGATAATAAATAATCAACATCAATACGTGGCAATTTTTGTTTAATTATTACACTTGCAATTTGTGGATCAACTTTGTCCTTCTCACCAGTATTTTGTTTCCATCATATACATTGATTCCTCCTCTATCAAACATCACAATCCATACACTATTGTTAACTGAAATAAACATAATTTCTCTTGGAAACCATATATCCACTTGGAACCACCTATTGGAGTTTATGTTATCTTCTCCATTTTCTAATTTTCACATAAACCCATATTCCCTATCAACCAAAATTAGTTGACCAACATGCAAGAATAACCAGTGGACAACTAAGAGGGGGAGGGGGGTTAATCAGTTGTCAACAAATTATATTAATCAAACCATTTTATAATATTTAGCCAGAGCACATAAACATTGAATATCAAAATAGAAGAACCAGATACCATTAACTAATAAAACTTAACTATAAAATAGTGAATCAAAATAATCCAACCATACCACATAACACCATTATTTGTACATGGAAAAAATTGGTAAAGGGAAAAACCACAGTAAGAACCCTTCCCATAATGAGATGATACTCTTGCAGAAAGTATGTGATACAATAAGGGTCTTGCACATGCAATAAGGCACACTACCTAGATCATACTGCTCATTACAAAGGAGTCTTACTAACTACAAAATGGTTATAACCATCTCCATATAATTGTACAACAATTCGGAAGAATGAACTGCCAATGATAGCATCTACCATGCCTGATTACAGTCTCAGTTAAGCTCAATATAAGAGGCCTTTGACCTCTTACATAAACCCATATAGATCAACTAAGATCGACAAAATCTCCATTGCATATGATCTTTCATTATTCACACATTTCATTTCATGACCATAATATACAATGAGATCTTACATCAATTTATACAAACCTTAAGGCCTAAACCAATTAGGTCGGCCACCTAAAAGATATTACAATAAGATCATTGCATACATCCACCTTACAATAATACACCATGTCTTCTTTCGAACAAAACAATATTAACCAATCCATAATTCATCCCAGTAACATGTAGATAACACTCACTAGCATGTTACATGATACCAGTCCATAACCTAGATATATATTAGACCCAAATAGATCCACCATGCCAAAGAGATGTCTCCAATCAGTTGAGGCATGAACAAAGCATTGATATTTTGGTATGGTTTTGTCATTGATGTCAACACCTACTAAACACTTATCAACTCTGGCACTTTGGAGAATCAACAACATTCATTGGCATGCAAGTGACTCATGCACAGTCACTGGTATCTGGTACACAGGCAAGTTATAATGATCATCGGCACTTGGAATAATATGGAAAACACTTGGTTATGTCAAAGACATTGTGTGGACACTTTGTTTTGGAGTTTTATTCATTGGTACATTAGCATTTGCATATTTGTTGTTACCAGCAAATAGGTCCAGGTTACACCGGTAGGTTTATCTTTTCCAGATTAGCATGGCACGCTATGGAGATGATTAATTATTGTTGTAAATGCATTAAGCCGACATGTTGAACCGGTTATTGCATCAGATATTGTATTATTTGTAAAATGTTTTTATTGTAATATCTTGTAGAGCTGACCTTCTAAAATTGGTCTTAGGGTATGGTATAAATGTAAGATCTTATTTCTAAGATCATATGTGGAATGTGAAAAAGGATTGTGTGAAGGTATATGCAAGAATAAGTAGAGCTATACATGTAGACATTATTTGAATATTGAAGGAGGGTCTTTGTGAAGACAATGAAAACTACATTAGTACTGAATCCAGCATATGAAGATGATATTTTGTGTAGTACATTCTTATTGGATTTAACCATCCAATTGTAGTCAATGTGACTCCCATTTTGTGATTGAGCAGTGAGCTCTAGGCGCTTGGCCTTTCTACATGTGCAGACCCGATTTATGTACACTTACTATCTGCAATAGTATCATCTGATTGTGGGTAAGGTTTCCCACTGTGGTTTTTCCACTTACAGGGTTTCCATGTACAATTATTGGTGTTATGTGTTATGGATGACTTTGTCTTTACGTTTCATGCACTAATCCTTACCGATATAGAAATTAACTGTTAAAACTGTCTACCGGTATTAAGTATTAAGCTGGTTAAGTGGTTTTGGTTTGAATTTTTTTGACAACTGATTCACCCCCCCCCTTTCAGTTGCCTCTAGGACCTAACAATTGGTATTAGAGCTTAGTCCTCTTTTGCAAAAATTTAACAGCTTGAGGAGATCCAATGTCTACTAACTATTTTAGGAAGGATAGTCCTAAACTTGATGGAACCAACTATGGCATATGGGAGATCAGAATGGAGACACATCTAAATTGCATTGGAAAGGACATATGGGATGTTACAAAGTATGGTAATACTACTCCTACTCAAAGTCAGCCCACTCCACCCAACTTGACTAAAGATGAGGAAAATGATTGCAAAGTAAGAGAAGCATTTTTTAGCGCATTATCACATCAACAAATCATGGGACTATCAGATAGGTCTACTGCTAAAGCTATTTGGGATCATTAGGAAACATTGAATGAAGGAGATTCCATAGTCAAAATTGCAAAACTGGAAAGCTTCTGGGTTAGGTATGAAAATCTGAAAATGGAAGAAGATGAAAGGATTTATGCTTTTATGGAAAGAGTAAATGAGATTGTTTTGGGTATTAAATGTTGTGGAGGAACCTTACGTGAGGATGAAATTGTTTCAAAAGTTTTAAGAGGACTGTCATTGGCATATAAAATGAAAGTCACTACTATAAATGAGTTAAGAACAATGCCTATTACATCAGCAACTAGGGATACATTGATTGGGAAACTTTCAGCTTTTAAAATTGAAGAATTTGGTCCTGTTGCTACTACAAAGATAGATTTGGCCTTTAAATCATCAGCATCATCTACTCCATCATTTGACAAATCTGATTGGAAATCCTTTTATGCAAGAGAACTTGAATAAAGTAGGAAAGAAAATGAAGAACTTGAAGAACTTGAAGCACTATTTGCAAGGAAAATGCCTAAAGGTCCAGTTGGAAGTAAGTATGAAGGTAAAGCACCCTTTAAATGTTTTAACTACAATAAGATTGGTCATATGGCTTCGAGATGCCTTGATAGACATTCTAGACTAAGAGAAGAAGCTAGAAGAACATACAAGCCTAACCCTGAATATCAGAGATACAGATTTAAGAAGAATAAAGACAAATCTTGTTACATTACTGATGAAGTTGTGACTGATGATTCTGATGAGGATCCGACAGACAATGGATGGGTTTTTGTTGCTATAATAGAAGATCAACCAGTACCTACTACTCAACCAGTAGTACAGGCCTTGGTAGCTAAAGTTGAAGTAAAGGATGAATGGATCATTGATTCAGGATGCTCACATCATATGACAGGAGACAAAGGTAAATTCTTGAACTTTCAAGAATACAATGAAGGCTTAATGAGATTTGGATATTACAAAGCTTGTTTAATCAAAGGTAAGTGTACAATATCTCTTGATGGTAAGCATAATACTGACAATGTTTACTATGTTGAAGGATTAAAGCATAATCTATTGAGTGTTGGTCAATTAGTTGAGAAAGGATTTCAGTTACAATTCAAAAATGGAAAATGCAAAATCATGAATAGAACTGGTAATCAGACTCAAGTTAATATCTTTCATTGAAATAACAATGAAAAGACATGCTTAATTGCACATATTGATGAAAATTGGTTATGGCATAAGAGGCTCTATCATGTAAACTTTGATTGCATGGTGAAAATCAGTACTACTAAGGCAGTTAGAGATTTACCTAAAATTGTCAAACCTCAGAATACAGTATGTAAGGAATGTCAATTTGGAAAACAAGTTAGAGCTAGTTTCAAAAGTATTCTAGAAAAATCCAATAATGCTCTTGATTTAATTCAGACTGATTTATGTGGTCCAACTAGAACTAAAAGCTTACAAGGTGATATATATTTCATGCTAATCATTGATGACTATTCTAGAATGTGCTGGGTTACTTTTCTTAGAGAAAAATCAAAAGCACTAGGAAAGTTCAAACTGTTCAAAGCAATGGTAGAAAATGAAACCAGTAAGAAAATCAAATGTCTAAGATCAGATCAAGGAGGAGAATTTACATCTAAGGACTTTAATACATTCTGTGAAGTAAATGGAATCAGAAGACAACTATCAGCACCTCGGACACCACATCAAAATGAAGTTGTTGAAAGGAAAAATAGAACTATCTTGGATGCAGCAAGAAGTATGTTTTCAAAAGAAAACCTACCACATGTATATTGGAGAGAGTTAGTTAGTACATCGGTCTATACATTCAACAAAGTTCACATCAAAGGTGAAATCGGTAAGACCCCTCATGAACTATGGTTTGGTATTACTCCTACTCTTAAATATTTTAGAATTTTTGGAAGTAAATGTTATATTAGAAGAGATGAGTATATTGGAAAATTTGATCCTAGAAGTGATGAAGGAATATTTCTTGGTTATTCATCTAGGAGCAAGGCATATAGATGTGCTAACAAAAGACTGCAGAAAATTGTTCAAAGTACAAATGTAAAGACTGATGAACAATTCAGAGGAACTTCAAGGTATATAGACTCTGAACTGGCAACAGAAATTTTGACAAATGAACCTACTATAAATCCACCAATATAGAATGAAGACCCAGTTACCTTGGTATCATCTAAGGATTCCACAGTAACTGAGGAACAACAACAAATAAAGACACCCCGGTATGTAAGACAGAATTATTTTCAAGATCAGATAATTGGAAACAAGTTTAAAGGAGTTATGACAAGAGGAAGATTGGCAAATGAAGAGGTATGTCTTATTTCTCAAATTGAACCATCATCAGTTAATGAGGCATGTGAAGATAAATTTTGGATTAAAGCTATGGAAGAATAATTAGAACAAATTGAGAAAAATAACACTTGGACATTAGTTCCCCGGCCTAAAGACAAAAATGTAATTGGAACCAAATGGGCATTCAGAAACAAACTTAATGAAGATGGTAAGGTTGTCAGAAATAAAGCAAGACTAGTGTGTAAGGGATATTCTCAGAAAGAAGGAATTTATTACAATGAAACCTTCGCACCAGTAGCTAGAATTGAGGTAGTCAGATTATTTTTGGCTTTTGCAGCACATAAGAACTACAAAGTATATCAAATGGATATTAAATGTGCATTTTTGAATGAAAATCTTTAAGAAGAAGTGTACATTGAACAACTTGATGGATTTTCTTTGACAGATAACAAAGATATGGTTTGCAAGTTAAGAAAAGATTTGTATGGATTAAAACAAGCTTTAAGAGCTTGGTATGCAAGATTGGATAAGTATCTTTTGAAGATTGGTTTTTCTAAAGGTAATGAAGACAACAATTTATGCTATAAAGTAACTAATGATGACATCTTGATTATAGAAGTATTTGTTGATCATATAATCTTTGGAGGAGAAGATGGATTATGTAAATAATTTTCTATTAAAATGTAGCAAGAATTTTAAATGTCTCTGATTGGAAAAATAAAATTCTTTTTAGGATTGTAGATTTCACAAACTGATAAAGGTATATTCTTGAGTCAATCCAAGTACTTAAAAGAGTTACTAAAGAAATTTGGGATGGAAAACTCTAAACCGGTAAGCACACCTATGACAACAAATGACAAATTATCACTAAGGAATGAATCTACACCTATTAATCCAACTAGATACAAATCTATGATAAGAGGTTTATTGTATTTGACACAAACCAGACCTGATATTATGAATACAATATGTATTGTTTCAAGATTTCAAAGTAATCCTAGAGAAAATCATGAATCAACAGTAAAAAGGATTTTCCGGTACTTACAAGGCACTATAAATCTTGGATTATGGTATCCTAGAGATGAAAACTTTTAATTATGTGCATACATAGATGCAAATTGGGCTGGAGATGTGGATGATAGAAAATGAACCACTGGCAGAGCATTCTTTCTTAGAAACAGACTAGTTTCTTGGTTGAGTAAGAAACAAAGTTGTACATCTTTATCAATAGCAAAATTAGAATATGTTGCAGCAGCAACTAACTGTACATAGGTACTATGGCTTAAGCAAATGTTGAAAGATATAAAGGTAAAATACAAGGAACCTATTACTATCTATTGTGATAACACTGCAGCAATTGATATATCTAAGAATCCAATATTACATTCTAAAACCAAACATGTTTCTATCAAACTAAATTTTCTAAGGGAAAATGTTGAAGCAAAGGAAACAAAACTGGTTTATGTGAATACTAAAGAGCAGATTGCAGATATTCTACTAAACCTCTGCCTAAGGAGACTTTTGAATATCTCAGAGATCAGCTTGGGGTCATACCCCCACTAGTAGAGACTTAGGAAGTTGATGATTGTCATCAACTGATAGAATTAACAGAGAAATATTTGATTCTGACTTTTGATGAGAAGCTACTTCTTAGAGGGAGTAATTGGTATACTAAATTGATTGGTATTTTGTATATGAACTTGGCTTGGTAAGATGTTTTTGGTAAGAACTTTGGCAATTGATGTCAAAGGGGGAGAGATTGGTATGGAAAAACATAAGGAAAACACATGTTGCTCCCAGGGGGAGAGATTATTACTCTTTGTATCTGTATTTTGATTTCTGGTTATGATCTCTTTTTGGAGATTGTTGTTTTTTAGTATTTCGCATTTCTGTTTTGGCACTTTGATGGATTTTCCATCTTGTGTTGCCATCAATGCCAAAGGGGGAGATTGTTGGTATTTTGGTATGGTTTTGTCATTGATGTCAAGACCTACTAAACACTTATCAACTCTGGCACTTTGGAGAATCAGCAACATTCACCGACAAGCAAGTGACTCATGCATAGTCACTGGTATCTAGTACACTGACAAGTTATAATGATCACCGGCACTTGGAATAATATGGAAAACACTTGGTTATGTTGAAGACATTGTGTGGGCACTTTGTTGTGGAGTTTTTTTCATTGGTACATTAGCATTTGCATATTTGTTGTTACCGACAAATAGGTCTAGGTTACACCAGCAGGTTTATCTTTTCCAGATCAGCACGACATGCTATGGAGATGATTAATTATTGTTGTAAATGCATTAAGCTAACATGTTGAATCAGCTATTGCATCGGATATTGTATTATTTGTAAAATGTTTTTATTGTAATATCTTGTAGAGCTGACCTACTAAAATTGGTCTTAGGGTATGGTATAAATGTAAGATCTTATTTGTAAGATCATATGTGGAATGCGAAAAAGGATTGTGTGAAGGTATATGAGAGAATAAGCAAAGATATACATGTAAACATCATTTGAAGATTGAAGGAGGGTTTTTGTGTAGACAATCATAACTACACTGGTACTGAATCTAGCATATGAAGATGCTATTTTGTGCAATACATTCTTATTGGATTTAACCATCCAACTGTAGTCAGTGTGACTCCCATTTTGTGGTTGAGTAGTGATCTCTAGGCGCTTGGCCTTTCTACATGTGCAAACCCCATTTATGTACACTTACTATCAGCAATAGTATCATCTGATTGTGGGTAAGGTTTCCCACCATGGTTTTTCCCCTTACAGGGTTTCCACGTACAATTATTAGTGTTATGTGTTGTGGATGACTTTGTCTTTATGTTTCATGCACTAATCCTTACTGGTATAGCAATTAACTGTTAAAACTGTCTACCAGCATATTAAACTGGTTTACCAGTATTAAGCATTAAGCTGGTTAATTAGTTTTGGTTTGAATTTATTTGACAACTGATTCACCCCCCCCCTCTCAGTTGCCTCCAAGACCTAACATAAAGATCACCTTCTGCATCCTGAATTCCATATAGAAGCTGCACCAAAACCACTTATGCATCTTGGCAAGGATTCTTAGCAAAAGTTATGTTGGTAAAACCCTAAACCCTTAGCAGTATAGGCTTACTAGAATGTATGATAGAATTTGAGCATCAAGTTAATACAAACTGACTAAAACATACTTGAGAAACATGCAACACATCAAACCAAACATATTCCATTTATCCAAACATGTCGGTAGTATCCAACTGATAGTCCCTTATGCCGGTAATACTAGTTCTTCCACCGGTAATCAAAATTTGTCTATTGGTAACCAATCATAACAACTAGTGTTGACATCAATGCAACACATAATCAATTCCTTCATATTTCCAATAATCTCCCCCTTTGGCATTGATGGAAACACTAGATGTAAAAAAGAAAACATCGAAGTGCCAAGAAATGCCAAAAAATTATCATAGAAGATATAACAATGAAAAACCAAAAAATCCGAGCATCTCCCCCTAGGGAGTGCCGTCCAATTTGAAACTAATCTGAATCTCTCCCCCATATAACATATTATGAAAAAAAAATTCACATCATATATCTATCCCCCTTTCACATCAATGTCAAAAATATCACATAGATATCAAAATCCTGTGAAACTCAAAACTGACTACTCCCCCCTGAGTAGTAGCACCACTACATCAATCTGGAGCAAGAATAAAGATGATGATGCATACCAAACTAATGCTCTTCTCAATAAAGTAAGTTTATGCTGGAGGGGTAGATACCCCTAACCCATCTCTCAAATATTCCAGTGATTCCTCAGACAATGATTTAGTGAATATATCTGCGATCTTCTCTTTAGTGTTCACATAAATCCATTTGACTTCCTTTTCTTCCACCCTTTCCTTTAGAAAGTTATATTTTATTGATACATGCTTATTCTTAGAGTGAAATACCAGATTCTTAGACATGTCAATAGCTGCAGAGTTATCATAATAGATTACTACCGGTTCATTGCAATTTACCTTGATATCCTTCAACATTTTCTCCATCCATAAGACTTGTGTGTAATTAGTTGTTGCTGCAATATATTCAACTTCTGTAGGAGATAAAGAAATACATGATTGGTTTTTTCTAGTCCATGAAACCAATTTCTTTCCAAGAAAGAAAGCTTCAGTAGAAGTGCTCTTCCAGTCATCAATATCTCCTCCCCAATCTTTATTTGTATATGCACATAATGTGAAGTTATCATCTCTAGAGTATGATAAGCCATATGTTGTTATTCCTTGCAAATACTAGAATATCCTCTTTATTGCACAATTATGATTTTCTTTAGGATTACTTTGATATCTTGTAAGAATACTTACTACATTCATAATATATGGTCTAGTCCGAGCTAGATATAACAAGCCACCAATCATAGACTTATACCTTGTCGAATTTATCGGTGCAGATGTGTCTTTGATAGAGAATTTCTCACTTGCCACCATAGGAGTACTTATCGGTTTAGAATTATCCATACCAAACTTCTTCAAAAATTCCCTTAGATACTTAGTTTGACAGATAAAAATGCCTTTGTTAGTTTGAGTAACCTGTAACCTAAGAAAAATCTCATCTCACCAGTCATAGACATTTCAAATTCATTCTTCATGTTATTAGAGAATTCCATGCACAATTTATCTTCACCTCCAAAAATGATATCAATAACAAATACTTAAATAATGAAAATATCATTATCCGTGATCTTGCAATATAAATTGTTGTCAGGATTACCTTTTGTAAAACCAAGCTTCAAAAGATATTTATCCAACCTTGCATACCAAGCTCTAGGAGCTTGTTTCAATCCATACAATACTTTCCTTAACCTGTAAACCATATCTTTGCCATGTGATAGTGAAAATCCATCAGGATGCTCAATGCATACTTCTTCCTCAAGTTCACCATTAAAAAATGCACATTAAACATCTATTTGATAGACTTTATAGTTTTGTATGCTACATAGGCAAAAAATAGTCTAACAACTTCAATTCTAGCTACTAGTGCAAATGTCTCACCAGAATCAATTCCTTCTATTTGAGAATATCCTTTACAAACCAGTCTAGCCTTGTTTCTTACAACTTGACCCTCCTCATTTAGATTATTTCTAAAAACCCATTTATTTACAATAACATTCATATTTTTAGGTGAGGAAACTAAAGTTGAAGTCTTATTCTTCTCTGTTTGGTCTAATTCATCTTCCATACCCTTTACCCAATATTCATCTTTACAAGCTTCAATAACAAATGCTAGTTCAATTTGAAAAATAAGAAATACCTCTTCATTTGCCAGACTTCTTCTTGTTATAACTCCCTTGTTCTTGTCTCCAATGATTTGATCTTCAGAATGGTTTAATGTCACATACCTTGGTGTTTTCTGAACTTCAAGTTCTCTGTTCTGATCATCAGTCACAATTGATTTTTCTGATTTTACCGGTGTAACTGTCTCAGTGTCTTGTACCAGTGGAGGCATTACCAAATTAGTTGTGATCATTTACACCGCTGGTTCTCTATCATATGATATAGATTGATCTTTGTATTTCTCCTCTTCACTTTCACATTTGTGCTCTCCACATTTTTTTACAATCTTTTGTTATAACATCTATATGATTTTCTCTGAATTGAATATCCAAGAAATATCCCTTCATCACATCTAGGATCAAACTTCCCAATTTAATCATCCCTTTTGATATAAAATTTACTTCCAAAAATTCTAAAATATTTAAGAGTAGGCGTATGTCCAAACCATAATTCATAAGGAGTCTTACTGGTTTCACCTTTGATATGAGCTATGTTGAATGTGTAGATTGATGTACTTACTTCTTCTCTCCAGTAGATGTGAGGCAGTTTGGCTTCCATCATCATGGTTCTTGCTGCATCCAAAATGGTTCTATTCTTCCTTTCCACTACTCTATTCTACTGAGGTGTCTGGGGTGCAAATGATTGTCTCCTAATTCCATTTATCTCACAATATCTGTTAAATTCATGAGATGTGAACTCACCGCCTTTATCCAATCTCAGACATTTTCTTTTCAATCCAATTTATATTTCCACCATTTCTTTAAAGATCTTGAATTTATCAAAATCTTTAGACTTCTCCCTTAGAAAATTCACCCACATCATTCTAGAATAATCATCAATTATTAGCATGAATTACCTATCACCTTGAAATATTTTGGCCCTTGTTGGAATACATAAGTTAGTATGAATCAAATCAAGCACATCATTGGATTTATCATGTATGCTCTTAAAAGAAGTTCTAACTTGCTTTCCTAAATTACATTCCTTACATACCAGATTATGTGTCTTTATAATCTTAGGTATATCTCTAATTGACTTTATTGAACTAATCTTAAAAATACAATAAAAATTGACATGACACAACCTCTTATGCCATAACCAACTCTCATTAATATGAGCAATCAAACATGTCTTATCGACAATATTCAAGTGAAAGATATTACCTCTAGTTTGAGTACTGTTTGCAATCTCCAAGCCAGTTTTGTTAATGATTTTGCATTTTCTATCTTTGAACTAAAGTTGGAATCCCTTATCCACCAATTGACCAACACTTAAATATTATGCTTAAAATATTCTACATAATAAACATTATCAATATTATTCTTACCATCTAGAGAAATAATACCTCTACCTTTGATCATACATGCTTTGTCATCACCAAATCTGACTTGACCGCCATTGTATTCTTGCATGGACAAATTTTTAATTTTATCTCATGTAATATAATGCAAGCATCCACTATCAACTACCCATTCATCCTTGTCTTCAACTTTTGCTGCTAGGGCCTTTTCTTGATTCTTGATAACCAGTTCCAGTTCATCTTCATTTATAGCATAGAACACCCATTCCTTTCCATTGCTGGATCCACTAGTAAAGTCTCTTGTCGGTTCTTCCTTTGAGCCATCACTTACTCCTTCGTCATCAACATAGTAGCATGATGTATCTTTGTTTCTCATGTGCTTATTCTTGATTTGATATTCACGGTTAGGATTAAAAGAAATTTTAACTCTTTCTTCAAATATTGAATTTCTTTAAGGACATCTAGATGCAAAATGACCCATCTTATTACATGCAAAACATTTAAAAGGTGTATTTCCTTCATACTTACTTCATGCCAGTCCTTTAGGTACTCTTCTAGCAAATAAGGCTTCAAGTTGCTCAAATTATTCATCCTCTTTCCTCATATCTTCCAATTCTTTTGCATATAGGGCTTTCCAATCACTATTGTTGGTAGACGATGATGCATGAAAAGATGTTTCAGACTTTGTAGCTCTAGAGGGTCCAAATTCTTCAAGCTCAAACATATAATTTCTCAATCAGAATGTCTCTATTAACAAAAGTGTTTTCCATTGTTCTCAATTTATTAATTATAGTAGCCTTCATCTTGTAAGTCGGTGGTAGGGCTCTCAAAACTTTAGAAAATATTTCATCTTCACTCAGAGATCCTCCACAACATTGAATTCCCATGACAATCTCATTTACTCTTTCCATAAATGTAGCAATTCTTTCATTATCTTCCATCTTCAAGTTCTCATATCTTACCTGGTAACCATCAAGTTTAGCAATTTTGACAGTAGGATCACCTTCATTTAGAGTTTTCTATTTATCCCACATAACCTTTTGCACACCATTTATCAATGAGTGCATACAAGAGAGATTCTCTAGCTCTGCAATCATTTTCAATTTTTTTATCCAAGTCTGTCGGAGCATGATTGCTACATGCCGGATCATAAGGTGTACATACTTTCTCAATGAACTCCCAAACATCCTTGAGAGGACATCTAGGATAGTTCTCCATTCGTATTTTCCATATCCTATAGTTTGTTCCATCAAGGTTAGGGATTTCTCTTCTGAAAATAGCTACTGGTGGATTATTAGTTGCCAAAGGATCTACCTCAAGTGGTTAAGCTTCTACAAAAGAGGACCAAATATTTGATACCAATTGTTAAAATAATCAGTGGACAACTAAAGGGAGGGGGTGAATAATTTGTCAACAATTTATATTAATCAAGCCACTTTATAACCTTTAACCAGAGCATATAAACATTGAATACCAGAATAGGAAAAACATATACCAAGATACCACAGTGGGGACCCTACGCACAATGAGATGATACAACTATAGAAAGTAGGTGATATAATAAGGGGCCTCCACACATGCAAGAAGACATGCTACTTAGACCGTACTTCTCATTACAAAGGAGTCTCACTAACTATAGAGAGGATGTAACCACCTCAATATAATTGTACAACAATTTGGAAGAATAAACTGCTAATGATAGTATCTACCATGCCTAATTACAATCCTAGTTAAGCTCAATATCGAAGGCCTTTGACCTCTTACATAAACCCAATTCGATCACCTATGATCAACCAATTCTCCTTCATATATGGTTTTTCATTATTCACACATTTCATTCCATGACCATGATCTACAATGAGATCTTACATCAATTTATGCAAACCTTAAGGCCTAAACCAATTAGGTCAGCCACCTAAAAGATATTACAATAATATTATTACATACATCAACATTACAATAATATATCATATCAACTTTAGACCAAAACAACATTAACCAATATATAAATCATCCCAGTAACATGTAGAGAACACTTAATAGCATGTTACACGATACCGGTCCATAACCTATATAGATACCAAACCCAAATAGATCCACCATGCCAAAGCAATGTCTCCAATCAATTGAGGCACGAAAAAAGATCACCTTTTGCATCCCAAATTCCATCTAGAAGCCACACCGACACCACTTATGCATCCTATAAAAGATTCTTAGTAAAAGTTCTATTGGTAAAACCCTAAATCCTTACCAGTATAGGCTTACTAGAATGTATGATAGAATTCGATCATCATGTCAATACCAACTGACCAAAACATACTACAAAAACATGAAACACATCAACCCAAACATATTCCATTGATCCAAATCTTTCGGTAGTATCCAACTGATAGTGTTGGACACAATGGATCATTGAGAGGGGAGGGTGAATCAGTGATTTTAATCTCTTCCTTCCAAAGATGACAGATATTGGTAAATGAAACAACCTGAGTGTTAACGGGCAACATAAAACGTGCAACTTAGGTGTGTAAAAGGATTTGGTAAACTACTCAAATATCACATGAACAAAGATACAACACATAACACCAAATATATACGAGGAAAACCCAATGTGGGAAAAAAACTCGATGAGAATAGTTGTTGGAGATCTTATGCTCCAATCCAGCCGCACAATGAAATTCTGATACAAAATTTAGGGCACCAACCCAAGGAGCACCAACCCCTAATTTACAAGCACCAACTCAATTGAGCACCAACCCTTGCACAATTTATAGGATACTACCTAAAGGAGCTACAACCCCTACACTAAGCTAAAACTTAGTGAATTATAGTATAAAGCTCAAATACACATATGAATCTCTATTGCAAATGAAGGTTTTTTGCAACCTTACAATAACTTGCTTTGTTGGTTTCAGTCTTACTAGTCTAGTTCCTCTTTTCTTGATCTGCAACTTTGTTTTGCTGATCACCTTTTTCAATGCTTGCTCACACAATCTGCCTTTTCTTAATTTACCCTCAATCACACTTCTTGTGAGACACTGCTTCTGTCGGTTTATAACCTTTCTGCTCAATGCACTTCTTACTGGTCGACTCTGCTTCACCAGTTCATCAACACTTTTCTCACAAATACTTTCTACTACTTTTTTTTTTCACTAGCTCTCTGACAGCTGTATGACACTTTTCTTCTATTGCAGTGACTAACTGCTCTATCTCAAGCTCTTTCATTTTACCATTCGTTTCCCACCAAAATGTTATTCAAAATTTGAATTCTTAGTGTTTCCATTACCTGACACAATTTACATTAGATCTTGTCAAGTTTGTCATGTGTTGATCACTTGTACTTTCGGGGATGCATCCATACATATTTTCATAGCCCAAAACATGTTTGTCAAAGATAGAAATCATGTACAAGTTTTTCCACTTTGAAATTCATTCACGCATACAAGGGCTTGGTTGTTTTCCTCTTCAAGATCATCTTGGGATTGGATTTCCTTTGCATTGGTTCGGGCACTACCTCTCCCTGATCTTCCTTTTTCATCCTTTCTTTCTCGAGCTGCCTTAGTCAATTATCGTCCTATGATTTGTGGCTGCTTCATTAATGGTTATTGATAGCTTCACCCATCATGTCGATGGAGACTTCACCGACCATAACATACTTTCCACCTCGGCTCCACATGCCATCACCATGGTCAAGTGCTCGGTTCATGGTCACATAGTAAATTCATGTTTGAGCATTCGACAAACTCATACTTGTACATGAATTTACCAGTGGGGGCCTTCTTTTTCTGCTTACCAGAATTCATACTATGTCGGTAACACATCATCACTCTCGGTGGTCTATGATGAATTTAATATTTTGCCTCATCATCATAAATAGGCAGCCAAACTTTAGACCGGTATAAGTTGTACTGGTTATAACTTAACATGCTCACCCACACATGCATCTTGTCTCATGCCAATGAGGTTACTGTTCATGCTTGTCTTCCATCATACTGGTACCTTTACCTACAATACCAGTTGATATCAATGACAAATCAATGCCAATAGATAGTCCCTTATGTTGGTAACAATAGTTCTTCTATCGGTAATCAAAATATGTTTGTCGGTAACCAATCATAATAGCTAGTGTTGACATCAATGACAAAACATCAATGCGACACATAATCAATTCCTTCATATTGCCAACACAACATCACTCCCAAGTAAACCCAAATAGATATAAGGAGATTATTTAAATGCACTGTCTGAATATCTACAAATTGCATTATGCGGGGGTGGCATTTTTATCCAATGAAAATTTGAAAAGTCAAATTCTATAACCCCACCATTACATGATACTTGATCCAACCAATAAAACCTTCCTCTGTAGTAAACACCACGCCCTAAAATCTAAAATTGAAAAATTATCTACATCTATTGTGCTTGAGCAGTTAGATGATGAATAATAGTGTCTTATCAACCTTGGGTTTGAACCCATCATGATAATAAATTGGTGGGGGGAAGAAATGAACACAATTACAAAATATTTGTCAAACTTGTAAAAGTCATTAACACATTTCAAAGTTCCCTTGCTTTTTTCCTTGCAAATGAAAAGGATGAAATCATTAAACACAATGGAATTGTTGCATGTTATTTCTATTTGATATGAATCATCACTAATTTTGTAAAAATCTCCACTTCCTCCCATTACCCATGTGTGTACCGCACCAATATTCAGAACAAAGCATTAGAATACGAAGGCAGAGGTGTAAGAAAGATGTATGTTTGGATATATTCTCTGCATTGTAGAATATGAGGACAATATATCTTTCCATTCTTTCCTCAATCTCACAAGGCTTCTTCATGGGAGGAGCCTTGCTATGATAATTAACACAATTTCATCAGGGATGCTTTGCCAAAATCCTATTTCCATATCCATTTTTTCAATTTAGCTATGCAAAAATGCTATTTCAACGTGTTTTCCTAATTAGACCATGGCATCTTTAAATAGATCTTTTATCATAATTCAGTGTGATGTTTCAATGTTAGATTTTTCCTTCTTTTTGATCAAATGCAGGAGGTTGAGTATTTTAAGAGAGAGAATATACAATCCCTAGTGTTTATGGAAGGTTAATGTAAGAAAATCCCTAGACATAAATAGAGTCCCCTACTCAAGATTCAACAATACATAATCTTTTGTCCCCCCCTCTCTATTTTCTCTTTTTTCTCACACTTGTACAAAAACTGTCCCTTGTTTTTCTTTTTCTACTGTTGCTACAACTACCTAGTTTTTCTAGATTTATCTTTTTCCATACATACATTTCAAAAAAAAAAAGTCTTTCTCTATATTCAAATGCTCAAGGACAACAACAAATTAAAGAATTAAATATAATATCTACAATTTAGATTTTAGAAGAAATTTGAATTTCTGAACTATCCTATTGAGTGAATGAGAAGGCATAGATCGCTAGTTGGGGATTAATTTCAAGACACCTGATACTAAAAACCTCTAATAAGATCTTCAATATTCTGTCTAGATGTTGTTTTTATTTTTTATTCATTATGTTTTGTAGGGCTTTCTATCTATTCATCTCCTTTTGAAAAGAGTTGGTATGTTGAGATGTGCTACAAGGCAAGAGTACTACAAAGTTCAATTATGTAAGTTTATTAATAAATATTTTACTATTTACATTCATTATCTTACTATTTTTTTATCAATCCTTTAAGTTAAGAAACTTATCGTAGGCATTGCATTGTCCTAGATATAATTAAGAAACTTATCAAACATAATTAAGAATAAGTAAGAATAAGAAATCAATATATATATATATATATATATATATATATATATATATAATCAGTTGAGTTTGTGGATTAAGTTAAGTGGGCTATAACACTTTCTAATACCAATTTTTGTTTAGAGTGAATGTATGATAGCATATGTGGTTGTTTGGCTGAGTTGAAATAATAGTGCCATTAGTTTGAATTTGTTGCTAACATGTAGATGTGTGCTAGGATAAATTGGATCTTGTTTATCTTAGATTTGGGTATGCAATTGTTTTCCTTTCTCTATGGATATTTTTGGGGAAACCTTTTAGATGTTATGAATTTCATATCTACACATTTCATCTTGGTCGACTTCGACAAAGCATGTTTTTGCCTAGGGAGGATATAATTGGAAGATCAAACCATTTGAAAGTAGTGTGATGTTGTGTTGTGTGTTGATCAAATGCGTAATGCATACCAAAGGTAGTTAGTCAAAGGTAACTACATTAAAATAAGCCCAAAAGTGTGTTCAAGGTGGTGAGCCAAGAGTATTTGATATTGACAAGTAAAGTTATTACATTGGATTAATATTAGCCATTCATGCTTTTTAAATTGTAGAACTGTTTTGTAAATGTTGTAATTATTAAGGACTATTTAACTTCATTTGGTTGTATCCATAAAAAATATGTACGAAGGAGATGCAACTTCCTTTGGTTTTTAGCCCATTAAACCATATTTAATCCAATTTTTATTTGTGAGGATGGTTTAATTGGATACTATGTTACCCCATCCCCTCTCAATATTTTGATGTGTTTAAATGCAATAGGATATTTGAAATTTAAGAAGGCTCCATTATATTTGGGATTACTAAAAGTCCTCCTCTAATTTAATTGTCTTACATATATCACATCCAAGATAATTAACAACTATATCTTTGTAAATATAAAGATCCCTTCATTGTTAAGATATTAGTGTTCATAAAATGAAACTATAACTTGTATTCTCAGATTATTAATAAACCTTTTAGGCTTAAATTTTCTTTCATCACCTATCCCCTCGCCACTATAATGCAATGTATTATAAAACTTATCATTAAAATTCTTATCTCAAATTAATCATGTTAGGGAATGCAACCTCCCTTTTTTACGTGAATTTGGTTCTAATAATGAGACTACCATATTTCTTCTAGATATAAGATTCTATCAAGTTAGTGGTAGTTTTTGAAGGGAAAATGTAGCTCTATAAACCTAGATAATAATATAATTATCATACACAGATTAGTTCTCCTAGTTGTTGTCAATATCTAATGATTATTTTAGTTCTTTGTTGTTTGTGCATTTACAAAACACCTTAGAAAATAGTGTCATTTTCTATTTTAATTAAATAAACTAGAAGTGAGAAATAAGTTAGACCTCACCAATCTTTGTAATGCCTCATTTGGTTTAATGCTTACCCCTATAACATATCAATTCTCCTAAAAAAACATAAAATAAGATGTGACATGGTAAGGTGTACGTATAAATGTGTGATTTAATTATAGCTAATTGTATCTATTATAATTTTAGGGTTTATTTGGGCCCTAAATTTAGTGGGGTCTTTCCTACATCATTTTCAGCCTATTTAGGTTGCATTATAATTTAAATATTTATTACTAATCTTGTAATTTAACTATCATTATGTATTTAAATTAGGTATAAATATAACATCACACACCACTACACTCATTGCTTTATTTTAAAGGTCATATTTTTGTGGACCAAAGAGCCCTCCAATTGTGTCCTATGAAGATTATATGAAATTGTAGTCAGTATAAGTGCCAACCTTTACAATTTGAATTTTAGTCTAAATTTTTGTATTTGACCATCTTATGTTCATCTAAAAATAAAAAATACATTACAAACCCTATATAGTGAATAAATTCTATCATTCATAATATTTAAATACAAAATAATTATTTTGAAGATTATCCAAGCATTTAAAATTTATGTTTTCAACACATTTAGTACTAACCTACATGAAGCTACATTAATATCTAGATTGATTTCAATTATTTTTTATGATCATGTTCTGATTAATAAAAGTAGCATAGGTTCATACCATTACATATACACAAAGGGACACCAAAAGCACATTAATTAGGGATGCACAACTAGCAAAAAAACTCCACCATAACATAGAAAAAACCTAGCAAGGCGAACAACGATCTAGCAACTACACTAAAAGACCATTAAACAAAGAGGAGTCAAAACAACCAAAAAACATAGAACAAACACCCAGCATAAACACAAAGAGATAGTCTACTACATGTGAGTACCCTTATCCTACCAATCATGGCACAAGCTAAGCACTTTATTAGAAAAACACACTTTTCTACTTGACCTAATCATAGAGCCTAAGGAGACCAATGAGGACCCAGATGTGGATTTAACCAAAGATGTTGTGGAGCTAAAGCTCGTGGCCAAGGACTCCATGCATTTTATTTTATTCACCATTTTTCTTTCCATCTCATCCTAGATCACCTATAGGGAGGCATTGTGATTAATAGGAACTTTCTTACAAGAAAGTTTGACCTCCTCAATTTTCTTTTTGAGGGCCTCCTAGGTTTTCTTGATTTCTTGCAACTCAAGCTTGGTCCCTACCATATTGCTCTTCGATTCGATATCATTGATATTTTTGCCCACCTTATACCACTACCACATGATTCTAATTAGATCATTGGAATTTTGCCAAATTCCATCCTCATCCAAGTCACAAGCCCAAGTGTTAGCCCTGGCCTCCACCTGAATCACTACCTCCAACCAATTAATCATTTTGATTCCCACATTCATATGCATAGTGAACCATTTTAATAAGTCATCCAATGTTTGCATGTCCTCATGCTAGTCCTTCATAGGTTTAGTTAGAATAAAGATATAGCTCAGAGGTTTGGTATTAGCATGGGAGGGAGGGTTTATGGGCGAAGGGATAGGGTGAGCATCAATTTTAGCAAGAGACAAATCCAAACCCATGTTATTTGAGGAGTTAAAATCATCAAAGGAAAGATAATCAGAGCTACAATTTTCAACAATATCCATATTCTATTGCAACTCAGGTTGAGTATCCACATGTAAGTCCTCTCTAGTGGAGGAAATGACCTTAAATTTGGCCATTCTAGCAATTTTTTTCATAGTTGGGATTTTAGAACCCAAATGAGACACTTCTACAAAATTAGAGCGAGTAACCATAAGATGTACATATAAATTGGGATCATAGGTGTACCCAATCTTAAAAAAAGGGACCTCACTATAAGGGGATAAAGTCAGGCATAAATCATACAATCTACAAATGATAATGCCTTTAGAAATAAACTGAGACAAAGAGGAAATAACCCAAAAGGGAAAATTCATTCTTACCCTTTGGAAAAGATGATTTAACATGGGTAAGATGATGTATAGATGGAACCTCTATTTCCTTCCAACCAGGGTGAATTACTTCATGAACAATAGAACTACCTCTTTCCAAATTCCTAGTAGTTCCTCCTTATAAACATTTTGGATGCTAGAAACAACTTTCCAAGGTTCAATGAATAAATCAAACTACTCTTTATAATTCCCTTTGGGATTTTTGGAAAAGGAAATACCATCAAGGGCTAGCCTAGTAACCTTCACAATGATCTATATAAAAATCACAAAGGTGACATTGCCAATTTTCATAGTTATTATTTAGGCATTAACAAACATGGTAGAGAGCTTAAGATTATGGTTAGTCACCCCCTCCACATAAGTATCCAAATATCCTCAAATTAATTTATCCTATAGATCTCCACTATTGTTAAATTATTAGAATTCATCAAGTTTAGTCATAATCAAATCACCACCCATATCCTTAAAAAGGGAAAAAAGGTTAAGAAGGGGACATACTTGGGAAATATAGTGGTAGGTAGTACAAACAAATTTTTAATCCAATGGCCTTAACCAAAAAGGAGAAGAAAAGGTGAGAAAGGTAATTACCAAAAAGGCAACATTGGGATTATTCATCATTAATAAAAAAATTCCTTCAAAATTATGGCATAAGCCTCTATCAAGATTTTGTGCAAGTGAATCCAAATTTAAAAAATTATTGACATACATGCCTAACCCAAACAACTTCTCTGCCACACAGTTGCCTTCCCATTGAATGTAGAAAAACCTAATGTCCCCAAGGGTAAGAAGAAAAGAAAGACACTTGAAGATGAGTGAATTATATTTCTAGTCAGGTTTCACCATCCCTTTAAGAATCAAGATTGTATTGCGAGAATCACCTTCAATAATGATGCGTCTAAGACCTTTTTCCCTATACACAATTAACTCATGATAGATTGTTTCCTTATTAGCGATACTTGAAGTTTTAATTCCTAAATTTTCCACATAGGAAAGGATGAGGCATCCATGCAAGTCTCTAATTAATCCATCCCCTCTTGCCTGACTCAAGTTGCTATGAGAAGATCCATCAAAATTCACCTCTAGCCCATCAGTGTCGACGGGGTCCCTTTTTTATGATAATGATATTACATTTAAATTTTAGGACTTACCTAAGGAGCATTGTCAATTAAGTATTCAATTATTTATCTAGTCTCTAAACTTCTAACGATAAGCTCTTCTTCATTAATCATATATATTGTTGAGCTCAAAACACCAACTGGGGGGTTGAATTACGTAATCTTCTATAAAAAATATATTTTCTTGAATTTTCATTTGTTGATATTTAGATCTAACAATACAGGAGGTTGTAGAAATGCAAAGTAGTGAGTCATGGTAAATTCCAAATTTTAAACAAACAAATACAGTAGGACTAGAGTGCTTAACACTCATGTTCAACACATTTTTGAGTAGATTTTAATCACACAAGCCAATAGAACTTCCTAATTATAGATTTTCTTCGTTCTCTCAATTTTGATAACCTCATGAGTCTGGTGGCCAGTACACATGTTTGACACTTTAAGCCTCAATTTGTAAGTTTTCATTCCATTTTGTGCCCTACTTCTAGATCTATCTTATTGCATTTTTTTCTATTCTCTAATTTACTATAATTTTGATTATTTTCATATTGTTTAACCTAATTTATTCACACACACGTCACAATGTTGATTTTATTATAAAAACTGAACACAATTCAAGTGCTTAGCTCTTTGTTTAGGACTATAATCAAGCATATTCATGTTCCAATTTTATACTAGGGATATTTGTGATATTAATTTACATGAATGGGCCTATTATGTCATTTCCATACATATTTGTGACTATACCTATACTTCCTAAAATTAAACATTACATCATGTATTCTCCATGTAGATTTCAATGACCATGGTTCCACAGTCTCTTATCTCTTCACTCCAAATGTATCACTGGTAATATTATCACTTACATAAAGATTCAAAATATTACCATAAAATTTTCCCACACCCTACTTAAAGATTCATCAATTAATACAAACAAGCAGTGAAACACTACATGTCCAGATTTCACATGAAATCAAAGCAAGGAACAAAAGGGAGCCTTCAAATGTTTCACCAATGAGACACATGTTTCCTTCTTGTTTTAAGATATGCTTCATCTTGCTCTTAAAATTTGTGTCAAAAAAAGACTCAGTGAGCCTTCATGGAGATTTAAGCTAAGTCAAAGTGGATTTCCTAAGAATACCCAGCAAGACGACACATGTTCAAAACACATGTAGACCTAACCGGTTTATATTAAACTTGTAGGCATTGGTGGAAGCTGACACTTGTCAATTATGTGGGGAATTAAAAAACCCTTGAGTACAAAGGGAAATATAGTCATACCATTTTTCAATAAAAGTAGAAATAAATTTGGATAAACCATGGAACCAAAGAAATAACTAGGCACCAAAAGTAGAAAAATAATCTCTAAGCTTAGAATACTTTGATTAAAAATCACAAATAAATGTAGGTGGTGCTCATGTCATATGTTTGAAGGGAGGCAATAATGCTAAAATATTTTTTGTGGAAGTAGTTGCAACACAAATCATGATGAGATTAATACACAATAGATATGTAGGAACAACTTGAGGTATTAAAGATTTTTTAGGTAAGGAAAAATAACTCTATCCAAGCCTATGGGCTTTATGTATGAGAGGATCTAATTCTTCTTATAAATTATTCAAAAAATTTGAATCCTTTGAACAATAATAAATGCATCTCTAAGAGTTTATTAATTTGCATATGTGATCATACCTTAACATTTTTGTTCTTGATTAAGGTATGGGACTCTATCTTTGCTTTTTTTTTTCTTATTTTTTGTACATTGTCTTTCTCTATATCATTGTGAAAAAGAAGTAATTTTTTATTAAAGGTGTTAGGTCCCGGAGGCAACTAAGAGGGGGGGGGGTGAATCAATTGTCCAATAAATACAAACCAAAACTAACTTAACCAAACTTTAATGTCGGTAGATAGTTTAATAGTTAATTGAAGTACCGGTAAAGTTTAATGCATGAAACAGAAAGACAAATAACATACACAACACATAACATAGTTATTTGTATGTGGAAACCCTGTAAGGGGAAAAACCATGGTGCGAAACCTTACCCACAATCAAATGATACTATTGTAGATAATATGTGTGTAGAATATGGAGTCTGCACATGTAGAAAGGACAACTACCTAGATCTCATTGCTCAATCATAAAATGGGAGTCACACTGACTAAAATTGGATGGTTAAATCCAATGATAATGTAATGCTTAAAATAGCATCTTCATATGCATGATCCAGTACTGGTTAAGCTCTGATTTCCCTTCTTCAAACCTTCCTTTAATCTTGAATGATGTCTGCATGTATAGCTCTACTTATATTCGCATATACCTTATTACAATCATTTTCCACACTCTTCCACACAATGTCATATATGAGATCTTACATATATACCAAAACCTAAGACCAAATGAGTAGGTCGGCTCACTAAGATATTACAATAAAATTAATTACAAATGAATCAATATGCGATGCATGATGTCAGCTCAATGCATTTACAATAACAATAAATCATCTTCATGATGTGTCATGCTGATCTGGAATAGATATGCTTGCCGGTCCATTACCTAGACCTATTTTTTGGTAACAACAAATATGAAAACCTGATTAGACCAATGAACAAATCACCAAAACCAAGTGTCCAAACAATATCTTCGACATAACCAAGTAGTCTCCAAGTCATTCCAAGTGCCAATGAACAATATAACATGTTGGTGAACCAGATACAGGTGACTGTGCATAAGTCACTGAACATGTCGGTGAACATAACCAAAGATCTCCAAGTGTTTCTCAAGTGTTGACAAGTGTTGACATCAATGACAACACCATATCAACATATCCAAAATACCAACAAAAGGAAAACAGGTTTTGAAGGGACCAAAAACCCCGTACAATAGGTTTTAAAGGGACCCGAAACCCTCAGATTTTGGTAGAATCTACAACCTACAAAGAAAATTTTGGTACAAATATACGCAAATAAGATCAATGGACTAAAAAAATAGAGCTGGCTAGAACTAGCCAAAAGCTAGCACAACCAAAAACAAAAAGAAGCTAGCACCAAACTAGCTGACAACACAACCTAAAGCATTAGGTGAAGTCGATAGACACTCACATTCAAAAATCAAATATTTTGTGGGATCCCCTACCCATATTCTAGAAAAATTAGATAGCAAAATGCTAGCCTATCACTTAAACAAAAACAACTACATTCTTTGTTGCGCCCTTGGAAACTATTAGCATCCAACCATATATGATTACATAAAAGAAGCACTAAAAACTGAATCAAAACAAAGGAGTTTTGAAGGGCTCCTGTAACCTTCAAGAGAGTGGGTTTTGCATCGCTCCTACAACCAGAGGGTATATAAAGGCCCTTGCAAACCATAATGGGTTTTGAGCAGGCTCCCAAAACCAACAATAAACAGACTTTTGAGAAAGTTCTGAATACCTACAAGTTAAAGCCAACAAAGAACAACTAGCTGAAAATAATTTCCCATTCATAAGAGAAATTTTCCACATCTATAGGAAAAGGACCCACCTCCATAGGGTCTAAAGAGATACAAATCACTAGTTGAGCCTTCTAAGTACCATTCAAAACCATAAGGTCCGGGGGCACATAACAACCACACCCACACATAGAAGATGTGAGATTAAAAAAGACTCCCAAAGCCTTCACAAGAAACAGAGGCCCATAGTAAATAAGAAACAAATGAACTGACACAACAAGATAATCCACCTCCATAGGATTAGAGTGGTAATGAACAACCATTCTTGTAAAGAAAGCAAAATATTTTCCATCCTCAAAAAATAAAGCAATGGACACCCTTAAAATAATCCATCTTAAAAAGACTAACCAGACACTCCTTCCCCCCACCAGGATGCTATTCAATTTTATAGAATAAGAAAAGAGGGGAAAAGGAGGAACACAGGTCCCCTACAAAGAAAAAATCCTCTCCAAAGGCAAAAGGCAACATGAGGGGGGAGAAGAGCCCAAGAAGCCTAACAAAGGCCAGGCCATGTTAGATCTGCTTGGGTCCCAAATAGCAAGCCCACACCCGACCAGGACTGGGGCAGTGAAATATCAAAAGGTCATGGTCAGACCAAGAGGGAGGGAAGCAATGACAAACCCAGAACTGCAAAGGGGTGGCAAAGGGCGAGCTACAAAAGGCCAAATCTCCCACTACCTAGCCTCCCCATTGATCAGGCCCATAGAGAGAAACAACAGCCAGTAGACCGAGTCTCCATTGGCCCAGAATCCAATCCTGCAACCACTTCTAGATCTGCAATCATGGCCACCCAATAAACAATAAGAAGGAGAGGAGCGGGCCAAGGAAAAATAATACATAGACATGCCATCGTCGTTGTCATCTTCTCTGTCTTCATCAACCTCCTTTGAAACCCTAGTTCCACTCTTGTGTCCCTTCCCACTCCCACTGGCCATCAGGAAACCCTCAATTAGGGTTTCTAATCCCCTCAAAACCTATTTCCCTTAATAAAAAATAAGCCATTAGTATCAGTTCTTTTGACAGCCAAAGGGTGACAGGCTAAAGTCATCTCCAAATCATTAATAGAAAAGAAATTTATAGAGATATCATTCACAGGGGGAGTTTGGTCTTTGTTTTAGAACTTTATTCCTATATCTTTGAGTGGGAGATTGTTGGTCTTCCTCCATTGGGGGAGACTTGTTTGGCATTTCTTGGTAATTATATGTTTTCACATCTAGTGTTGCCAGCAATTGCAAAGGGGATGATTGTTGGCCATTTGGAGGAATTGATTATGTAGTGCATTGATGTTTTGTTATTGATGTCAACACTAGCTATTTTAGATGTTGTACCGATACTCTTCTGGTCCTGGTAGATTGTGTTGTTTCTAATTGGTTTGGATCTGACCTGATGCAGTATGGTCCGATATATTTTGGTTATGGAATTGGCTTATTCATACTACTTATGTTTATATTCTGTCAATTGGTTTTGATCTAGTGATTGAATGGTATCCTATTTCCTTGGAAGCTTGGTTTGTGGTTCTGACAAGGGTTTCACTAGCAGAGCTTTGATGAAGATCTTTAATGATATGCATAAGTGGTGTTGGTGTAACTTCTGGCAGAGATTGAGGATACTGATGGTGATCATATTCGAGACTTGGTGGATCGAGATCATTGCTTTAGTGTGTGGACCTGTATTGGGTCTCGTTGTTCTCTAGGTTATGGACAAGCTTACTGTAATGTTTGGATTGGACTTCTCAATGTGTTTTCGAGATATCTTATGATTTGGATAATATTCTTTTGGTCTAATGTCAACATTTTGTGTAATTATATAATTGGTTTATTGTCTAGTGGTTGTCCTGATTGTTTATGGTCGAAGGTTTGTATATATGATGTAATATCTTGTTTTAGATCATAATGGTTATAGGAAAGGGATATGGATATGTAATGTGCCAATAATGTAATATCATTCAAGCAGAGGATTTGGCCTATCATGGGAGATTCAATTGGGTTTATGTAAAAGGATTTAGATCTCCAACGTTAAGCTTAACCGGAACTATACTCAAGCATAGGAGATGCTATATTTGTAGTTCAATCATTTCTCTAGATTGTAGTCTATATTTCTATGTAGTTAGTGAGACTCCTTTTGTGATGAGAAATGTGCTCTAGGATGTTGGCCTTCCTACAAGTGCAGGCCCCTGAATTGCAATTCACATACTTACTATAGAAGTATTTGTGAGATTTTGCCAAGATCAAGACCTCAATGAAATGTACAAAATATAGGACAAGAATAAACTATATTCTCATTGATAGAAAAATTAGTAGTTGTTTATACAATGAATATGAGCCTTCATATATAGTCAAGGAAATATGGATATGTGAGCATACAAACATGACATGTGGATCAATAAGAAAGAAGGGTAGGTAAGAAATAGGTGTAGGTAGGTAGGAGAAATAATAAAATATTCCACATGAGGTGGATCACCCACCGAAGGTGGAATTATCACTCCACTATAAGTGGATATGATAGAGTAGTAGCAAGATCAACACCATAAAAGGTGGAAAATATCCTACACACACTATCCCAGTATGGCACAAATACCCAAGTGTCTCATACCAAACTACTATGAAATGCCTTTCCTAAGTAAACTTAAGTATAGTGTAATAATATCAAAGATAGATAATTATTTACACCAACAACCCCCCTTAAGTGTAACTTAGGGGAATGCACTTAAGTCTACAATACAACTAAGAAATACAAGATGTGTCTCAGCTACGAGGCCATGTTAGGTACCCATGTACAAATGCAAATGCATGCAAACCAATGCAATGAAATCCCTCACAAAGTAGGGAAAGAGAGAAAAACCCAATGTGAAAAAACCCTCCACGAAAAGAGAGATGAAATCTATACAAGATAACTCTCATAGAAGTGTGTGAGGAACAAAACTCCATGTGAGGAAAAAGTCCTCCCCATATGACAAAAGAAGAGAAGCTAGGTATCCCCCTCTCAATGCATAATCTGCGGCAATGACAGAAGCTCAATGATGAATGAAGAAACTACTCCACGAATGTCGAATCACATTCATCCCATTAGGAAGAAACAAAACCAAAGGTGTATCCATGAAGTCTCCCCAATCATGAAGGGAAGATGAATGAAAAAAACTCATAATGAATGGAATCTCTGAAAAAATGCTCAAGTATCCCCATTTCAATGCTTAAAGATACCCCTTCCAAAGGTGATCAACTACTCCACACTATTGAAAAAGGTACCCCAAGATCTAGTGGATATGGATGTAGAACATGTCCCAAAGACTCACATGTCTCTTCTAAACATAAAGAGACCTCCTCCAACTACTGTACATAAGTATCCACAATCATTTAAACCTCAAAATAATGATCATGTAGAGAATAAACAAGAGGAATAGAGTGTTCTCTTGCAACAATCGAAGAAGGATCATCTTCATCAAAGAGAAGATGAATA